>NC_072738.1:139536901-139836901 GCF_026930045.1 Uloborus diversus
AATGAAACTCCAACTCTTGCCAACTGATGATAATTTTGCAGAATGTAACTTCAAATTTCACCGAATGATGACAATCCTGCTGAATGGAACTCCAAATTTGGCCGAATAGAACTCCGAATTTCACCGAAAGAGGATCATTTTGCCGCATCGTCAGACAAAATTTGCCAAAAACGCAAATTTTTGAGAGGTCACAGTGGCCTCTCGCAACCTCTCATTGGGGCACCCCTGTAAACAAGAGATTCGCCCAAACGTAAACAACCCTATTTTCCGTTGTACAAATTTTAGTTTTTTAACATTATTTATTAGTAAAGTCCAGATTGTATGCAAATACATGTGTGCATACGCGATTGCAAATATTTGCTTCTTTCGACGCTAGGGGTCGTCTACAAATGATGTCACGCTTTGAGGGGGGGGGGGGGTGTTCGCGAAATTGTGACATTGTGTGACAAGGGAGAGGAAGGAGATAACAAGAAGTATGACACACGCATTTTTAATAGTAATATATGAATGAAAAATAACGTGACACGTGAAAAATGGGGGAGGGGTAAGGTAAAGTGTGACACTTTATGACAGAGGTGAAGGGAGCGAGACAAAAATGGTTTTAAAAAAGTGTCACATCATCTTTGAACAGCCCCTTAATGCGTATAAATACATAGAAATGACACATTTTTTTAATGAAAAAGGTTATTACTGAACTTTTCATTTGAGTTTAAATTTGTTTTGCATTAAAAAAAAAGAGACAAATATTTTGTACTTCACAAACAGTTATTCAAATTTTCACGCAATAAATATGTTTTTTAACCTGGTCACAGTTCTAGATTACGAAGAATTAGATTTTCCAGAAACAATTCCTTAATTTAAAAATATATATATATATATTGATTTATGTATCCCTAAAAAAATTTAGACTTTCAATTTCCGCAGACCAGCAGTACTGAAATTTCACAAATATTTTTCTGTCTATGATCAGCTACTTAGCATTGTCAACATTTCGAACCTTTCCGATTGTGAATTGACGGCGATTCCTATTATAATGTCAAATACGTATACAATTGAATTCTAAGTCCGCATTGTCCTTTTCAATTGATGCCGCTCATATTTTTCATCTGCGTGCGGATTGTTTACTGAGCGGCAAGCTTTTTAACACCCTTTTATTAGCTCACCTGTATGTATGTATGAGTGTATCTATGTAACGGAATTTTACAACTCGATTTTCAATCACTTCCTGTAATCGAATTCTGTTGAAATTTAGTATGCGATCTCAGATTCAATGGCAATACGATATTCTATTACCATATTAATTAAATGACTATTTATTATTATTAGTTTATTCCTACATCAATATTTTTGCAGAATGTTCCAAAGTAATTAGAACGTAAATTATAATTGTTATAAACTAATTTCATGCAAAATGTAAGTGATCCTTCAATTGAAAATTTATTGTCGAGCACGGTCATTGTTAAGCAATGATTTTATTAAAATGTATTTCAAATTTTAAAGAAAATATACATATGGTTTCCAGGTTTACCCCCAGTTCGGCCAACATTTAAAATTTTCTCCTCCCTTAACCTATCAAAGTGCATAATGGGGTAGTTTCCGAAATTTTAAAAGATTTTTTTTCTGAAAGAGCATGCTTAAAAACATAGAATCTGACCATTTTAAAATAATTTCTTTAAGTTTAATATTTAAAAAACATAACGTAATTCGGTGCGCTTTCATTGTTTACGCTTCTGTCCGATGACATCACAAATGATGAAATGCCATTCAGTGTTGCCATTCACAGAGCAAAATATTTAATTCGCGTCTTTACTCACGTGCATTGGCAACGATAGGGTTGATAGCAAGCGTAGGGCGCAATTTTAATTCGCTTCTTGATTATCATAACGTGGAAACGTGGTAGAAAGATGCGCCAAAGAACATCATTTGTGACGTCATCAAGACCACGCCTAGTTTCAAAAATCGAACATTTTAAAGAATTAATTAAAAAATAACTGTTGGGAAAATGAAAGTATTTTCTGGACCCATGTTATTATTTTTGCTTATTCTATCAATTTCAGTGACTAAAAGTAGTACTTTTGACTGAAGGAAACAACCCCATTGAAATTGAAAAACAGGAGGGGGCGGGAGGGGGAGAAAATTTTGTGTCGGCGAAACTGGAGGGACAGCGGTTTCCACACACATGTTTTATGTATTATAGAAAGTAAGATAATGTATATGATTTTGTTTTAAACTTGAGACTTTGAAGAGTTTAATATTTCTGAAAAATTCAGTTCATTATTTCAGAACACTTACACGTGTGTCTGAAGTGTTAATAGTCTTCGAATATGATTGAGTGTTTCTTTCGTTTGTTTTTTCCTGTGGCTGTACCAGCTCTGACCTGATAGACATTGCCAGTTTGGAGTAGTATTGAAAACAGGCCTCCGTCTTCATGCTCGCTTCGCTCGCCAATCCCCGTTCGCCACCCACGGTGGCTCAATGCCGACTGCGGCGGGTGACATTTGATTTTCAAATGACTTTTGTCAATTGAACATCAATTGTCACCCTTTCCGAAACTGATTATTTCCTTGGAACATTTCGGGTTTCCACGGGTTTTTATGTATTTCCCCGTAAAATCAAGTATTTTCACAAAAAGTTCCCTGAATTGCCACAAGTTGAAATGCAAACTTTTCGCTCTTGTGAAAAATATTGATAGCTACCGGTTTAAAGATTGATTGAGCCTGTTTAATAAGTATATCGGATGTCGTTCGAATACGGCCTGTCCAGATTGACTGAGTTCCCAATCAGAGTGAATGAATTAATGCGTCTCAGGATAGCTGCAGCTTTCCTTTCCAAGGCAAGAATTGCAGTCAAGGTGCTTGGTTTTTACTTGCAATTCTGCCTCAGCTTTGGTTATGGTAGTATTCGTGCTTCTGGAGTTTTCTTAGTAAATCAGGCAGGTTTTATTCAATTACACTAAACCTGCCTAATTTCCCTTGAAGGTTCCAGATTGGCTTTAACCGGAGATATTTCCAAATTCTTCAGAAAAATTTCAGGAAGGTTACTCACTTTTAGCGGAAAACTTTCCTGGTTTTTGCAAGGTAAGTTACTGGCAGAAATTGGGCACATTAGCTGCCCGTAATTGTCCTGGAACGTTTCTAAATCGTTTTTAGAGTACTAAGAGAGAGAAAGGGTTACAAACACACAGGTTTTTTAGTAGTATAGCTAAAGGAAAAAATAAATTCAAAAACATCTTCGTAGACGAAAGTTTGAGTCATGAAATCGATGATTTTAATAACTGGGAAAATTTAAGCGTTTCTCGTATCGCGCTAAGGAAAATAGTTGCAAAAGAACGTAGTTTGCAAAAGATATTGGAAATATAATTTTACTTCCTTCCTACAGGGTTGCCACTCAATTTTGGAAAAAAGTTCCCTGTGTGCAACATTACAAACAAGCGTACACTGATATTTAAAAAAGAACATTAATATCTTGATATTTTTTTTCATCACAGAGAGAAAAATATCAAATAAAAATATTTAAATAAGGAGAGTTTGAATACATGTAAATTTTTACTCAAGGAAAAAGAAAAAAAAAGCCTTTTGAGTAACTATTTATTACTTGGACTTAAAAAAATTAAAGTTAAGCAGAACGATGAATGTTGACGACTAATTTCATTCTCTCTGAACTCGCAACTCCAATAAACTCTAGGGGGCGCTGCAGCCACTGTATAATGGCGGATGAAAAAGGTAAAACAAACAAATACGGTAACTTATAACTTGCATTGACGCTTAGTGAATGACAGTAAATTTTCATCGTGTTCGTGGGAAGCTTTCTTTTTTATTCTTCTGAAATTGCATTACATCATAAACTGTCTGAAGCCTGTAATTTACCCCAAAGAAAACACATGGAATGGAATGTTTTACCTTTTTCTTTAGTATTGTTAATCACCGCAAGGAAGCGTATTCGAGCTCTGGAGTTGCGAAGAAAACAATAAACGATTTTTGCTTTTATGACAGACATTTTAATATTTACTTAAAAAAAAACTTTTAAGTAAAATTACCATTTTTTATTTTATTTTATTTATGAACTTTATATTATTATTAATTATTTATTTCTTCTGGTAGTTTATTCATTTGGGCATTGATTTTGCAACCTCAAGTCAAAAATTCCCTACATTTTCCAGGTTTTAGAGGAAATTTTCAAAATTCCCCGGATTATCCCTGTTTTTTGTTTGAATTTTCTGTATTTTCCCTATTCCTTCAGGTTTCCCTGAGGAGTGGCAACATAGTTCCTAGTTTTGAATACTGTTAATGCTCCGTTTTGCATGGAAAAGTTTTAATTATATACGATAATGGTAGGTCTGTAAAGTGTACGTTTGCTTTTTCAAAATATTCTGCTTTTGATTGAAATATATTGCAAAAATGTCTTTTATTTTATTTTACTTTATTTCTACCAATTCAGTTTAAATTTATGAATGAGATACATTCTTGTTGTCATACATAGTACATGCGTAGACTTATCGTCAAGTGGTCTACAGTTATTATTCCGCTTAAATATTTAGCCACTGATTGAATATTAAAAATTTTCCTTTTTAAGGTTCAATTGATGGAACTCACTAAAAAAATTCCAAAACGTTACTGAATGTATTAGTGTAACGTCTCGGGATTTTTATGGTTTTCATACACTTCCTGGAAAAATCAAGTATCATTGTCAAAAAGTTTCCTGAATTGCTACAAGTCGCACGAATGCAGATTTCTCACTGGTATGAAAAATATTTTAGCTCCCAGTTTAAAGATAAACTGAGCGTGTTTATAAATGGTATCTGCTTCAGTTCAATCACGGCCCGTCCAGACTGTTTCAGCTCCCAAGGGGAGCGAATAAGTGTCTGGACTATGTAGCTTTACAAAAATTGCAGGAAAGTAGAATTCTGTCTTAACTTTGACCATGTTTGCAGTATTGCTTGTGAAACTTCTTTGATAAATCAGGAAGGTGCCTAGTTATATGAAACCTACACAAGTTTTCTCTAAAGTTCCAGAGGCATTACTGGCTTTAAATGGGAAGATTTCTGAATATTTCAGGAGGCTTCCAGAATAATTTCGGGAAAGTTACTGAGTGTTAGCGAAAAACGTTCCAGGTTTTTGCGAGATATGTTACTGGCAAAATTGGGCACATCAGCTGCCCATTATTTTCCAGGAATGTTTCTGAATCGTTTTTACAGTGCACTAAAATATGTTTCCAAACGGTTAAATAGAATTAATTTGACATCGATATATATTATGATTTTTCTTATATATAAAATGTGATTTATACTGATTTTAAATAATTTTTCCAACATATGGAAAAGATCAGTTTTACGCTTCGGAAATGAAACTAAGTAATAAGTAATTTCATAAAGGTAGGAAAAAGTTTTCTAAATATGCACTAAAACAGACTACTAACATGCAAAATATGTTTTGACTAGTGTAACTTCTTAAAGCCATTCACTAGCAAAAACCTCTAGCAACTAGTCAAGCGTAACAAAATCAAACAATGCATATTTAACGTTTGGTCCCAATCTGATAGTTTATATTTCAAATGAAATTAAGTTATGAGAAATATAAAGGTGTGAGAATATTTTAAACTTTTAAAATGAATATTCATTGAAACATTTATTTTGAACAGCTTGCCGGTAGTATCCATTACTTTTTACGTTTTAAAAAACTAGGAAGGGAATAAAAAAGGAAACAAAATAATTAGCTAAAATAAGTAATAGAACAACTAACAGTCATACATACCATTGTCATTTGTAGCTGCCATAATGCCGTCTATTATAGATATATCAGCTGTAAAATAAATTGGGAAAAGCTAAATGTTTTTCTTTTGGTTCCCTCCGCTAGAAACGAGAGAAAAAATCGCTTTTTTCTCCCCAAGACACTATTACATCCAAATGCGGGTGTTTGTGTCCATATGGTAGCCAAACATATGGTTTATTGTGCGCAAAAATTCCATTTCATCATGCACATCTCCTTGTGAAGCTCAGGAAAACCGTGTTCCCAGATAAAGGAGCATTGTAAGAAAAACAGCTTGCCTGTCGTGCTGTGAAAACGTGATCTTTCACTGCAGTAGAGCTTATTCCGCTCCCAACCTAAGACCATCACTGTGATGTTGTGTGGAATGCTTCCGTGTGCGATTGGGAAACCCGCCAAGTAGGGTGCGGAGCGGTCGCCTAAACGTCGCCAATCTGACGCTTCGAGATTTGAATTTGAACAGTGAGTTGATTCAATCAGTGAAGAGCGCAAAATCGATTTTGGAGAAATCGCCATTCTGAAAGATTATTTTCTGTCGCTAGCATATATGAGGGTGTCGCAAAAAAGGCTATTCGGCTTAAGTGTCGTAGAGAATTCTGTAGAGCAGGGCTTCATTTGCATGGGAGTTCAGTTTCTGTTCTGTTTTTCAGTGGACTTAAAATTTTCCATGGAGGGGGTTCTCGCAGCCGCTATATGGCCCTTGAAAACCAGGAATGTAAAGTGGTATAACTCACAAAACGCAGCGTTTCATATCTCACTAAATATTGGTCGTACTAATGTCATTTTTTAATTTTATTTTATTCATTTATTTATTTTTTTTTTGAAGGGGGGGGGGTTAAAAATTTTACTTTTATGCTTGTGAATTTCCCTGAATGCATCTTAAAAATTCAGAGACTGTATAAAAAGTTAGCTATCGTATTTTGTCATTATTATTATTATTATTATCTTACTACTATTATATATGCGAAAGTTTGTATGGATGTATGGATGTATGGATGTTTGTTACTCTTTCACGCAAAAACTACTGAACGGATTTTGATGAAACTTTACAATAATATAGCTTATGCATCAGAATAACACATAGGGTAGTTTTCGTCCCGTTATGGGGGGTAAAACCCCCTTAGGGGGGCAATAAAACACAATTTTTGTATAAATTCTCTAATATTGGGATGAAAAAATACTTGCACATATTTACATTATATGTCCATCGAAAGCTCTGATTTTTCTGCTGAAGATGGCACCTGTTCGAAATTTCTAAGTAGAATAAAAAACGAGTTATGAGCTTTTTAGATCCATGTTCGAAGGCTTTCCTCAACTCAATACAGTATTTAGTGTATCATCTCAACTCCCTGTCGATAGCGACAATTGTTGTATTGTTGACTTTCTTTACTTTTCGTGATTGTTCAAGGCTTTTCTCAAGTCAAATCTTGAAGTAAGATTTTTGCACAAGATTGGCAAATAATACATGATTTGGCTGATGATTTTCCATTTAAACGGAACTTTAATGTAATTAATGGTTTTTATTATTATTTATGCTGATTGAACACTTACTCATTATCCAAACAACCAGCAGATCGCCAAAATTTTTGCAGAAAGATTTCCGTAGCTGATGCATTTGGCAGTTTTTTCAACGTTGCTGTTTTTGAAGCCGAAGACTACGTCATAATGTTTCTCAGCTTTCACCATGTAAACAAAATATCGCCAATCAAAGAATTTTCAAAAGACTTTTTTTACTGTGTTAAATAATCCAGCAACTAAATTAGACAAATCCATAAACAGAACAAAAACTTCCATTAATTTTCCTTTTTGCACAATTACAAACAATCGCCAAATTGTATTACTTATTTTGGTAACATTTCGGATGAAACTGTTTAGCGCCATTTTATGGTGACCAAAAATATCTCAGCATCTGGCGACGATATCTCTGTAACGAAAATTAATATATCGTTTTACAAAGTAAGGAAAGAATGGGGGAGCATCATCGAAGGTACCCCGAAACGACTTTCGCAAATTCGGTAAAATCGCACCAAGAGCCACAATGATTGAAATTTCCCGAAATAACTAAAGCAAGTATAAGGGGATTACGAGCGCAGCTACTTTTTTTTAATCACTTCGTACTTAATTAGCCATACAGAGAAGGTTTTAGACTCCATGTTAAAAAAAAGTATCAACAGATTAATCGTTTTAAATATGAGAAGAATAATTTCATGTTTTTTAAATTTGTATATGCTTAAATATAGTGCTTTCGTTTCTAAATCAATACTACTTTGTTCTTTATACTTATTGTTATTTTAGTTTTATGGGTAAGGAAGAAACTCGATTTTTAATCCCGTCAAAAAGATGTGTTTTAAATTCTTTCACTTAAAACAGAAAACAAAAGCAAGTAACGATTTTTTCTAATAATTATTACTGACCCAGGCAACGCCGGGTATTTTTGCTAGTCTCTTATATAATTAAAAACTGAGCGTATCTATGCATGTCCAAGCTTCTTCTCCCAAACGACAGTGAACTGACCATCGAACCAGGTATCGATGGATTCGTAATCTTCCCGTCTTCATGTTTAGCCATTTAACATAATCCTCCGATAAAAATTAGCGGAGATATCAATTAAAAACTATTAATTATGACACTTAGATTTCGACATAAAATCCCTATTTTTCGAAGGCTTTCCTCCATTCAAATTATTATTCAGTGCTTCATCTCAACTTTCCGCAACAATGCTTTTATTAAAATGTATAGCGTGAAGAAAATCATTGAGATGAAAAATCTATTGCCATTTTTTTTCTCGAATATGAACAGGTAAAATTCTTGTTTTTGTTTTGAGGCTTTTCCTGTAGTCAGGGGATTTAAAATGTTTACTTTTTGGTGGGTTTTTCCGCAATTTGCCGCAAAATTTCACTGAGGTTTTTTTTTTTTGGTTCAAGCCTGAGTGTTGAACACGCGTCACTTGACATAACTTTTGTTTTTGAGGTGGATCGTGCAAAGCCGGGCGACGCAGCTAGTTATTATTATTATTTGCTTCAAACTTTTAATATCTTTACTCTGCATCGAATTTCGACCATTTCTGCAATGGGATCGTTTCCAAAATTCTAAAAGTATTTTTTTTCTGAAAGAACATGCTTAAAAACATAGGATCTAACCATTTTTAAAATAATTTCTTTAAGTTTAATATTTTTAAAAAATTACTCTAATCGTTGCGCTTTCATTGTTTACATTTCTTGTCGATGGCATTACAAATGATGAAATGCCATTCACTGTTGCCATTCACAGAACGTAATGTTTAATTCGCATCTTTACTCACGTAAGAAACGATATGGTTGATAGCAAGCGTAGAGCGCAATTTTACTTCGCTGCTTGATTATCATAACGTGGAATCGTGGTTGAAAGATGCGCCAAAGAGCATCATTTGTGACGTCATCAAGACCACGCCTTGTTTGCAAAATCGGACAATTTAAAAAATGAATTAAAAAATAACTGTTGGGAAAATAAAAGAATTTTCTGGGTCCATGTTTTTTTTTTTTTTTTTTTTTTTTTGCCTATTATATCAATTTCAGTGACTTGAAGTGTTATTTTTGACTGAAGGAAACAATCCGATTGGCAGTATCTAGGAAAAGCAAATTAGACAAAAGAAGTCTTGAAGGTTAAATGGAAACACGTTGTAGATATTCTAGTTCTGTGGAAGCTGCAGAGCTGTATAGTAGCTTATGTAACAGATAATTATGTGGAGTTCAATTTGATACGTTACTTGAATGCTTTTCGCTAAAGATTCACAAAACATTGAAATTCTAAAATTGAAATTTGTTTTACATATTGCTATATAATTATTTTTAAAAAATTCATATGTAATTTTTGATGGGTTTTAATGACTAGAGTCCAAACTTTTTAAAAGTGAGGCTATGTTACTGCAAATACTGTAGGACACGTTTTTACAACTTTCCGTAAAAAATTCGGGAAACTCATAAGCTAGGTTTCGTTTCTTTTTTTTTAAAGAAAAATCAAGTTTTTTTTCCAGATAATGCATGTTTTTAATGCGTTTTAATTAATATAGCAAATAACAATTCAAGAGTGAAAGGTGTGTTGAAATATAGAGTTATAAAAAGAAAATAATTTATAATTTTGTCTAACAACCAGCATATAAGTAAAGGCACTGTTTATTTTATCTGTAATCATTTTAATAAATTGCAAAGTATAGTAAAAATTCTTTTAACTTGCAAAAATTATATTTTAAGTTTAAAAAGTTATTTTAAACAATTAAATGTATTAAAAATTACTAAAAATTGAGCTAATATGATCACATAATAAGTTACAGTTAGCTGATCCGTGCGATTCATTCGCGCTCGACAGAATGAATTCAAAAGCCTAATTTTTCTTTTTTTTTAAACTTTGTTTTTGAATAATAGCAAAGACGTGACTTATATTTGTTTATGTTTCGCTAATAGTGGTGAAAAAATCTATAAAATGGTGTTTAATTTTGAATTTGGTGAAGCATTAGGAAAGTCATTAAAAAAGCCTCTCCAGTCCCCCCTCACAAATAAAGCTCCTTCGAGAAATAATACGTACGATTCTGTGATTTACCATGATAAAAAAAGCTCCCCCCCCCCTGATTTCAATTAAATACAGTTTTGGTTTCGAAACCTGTACCCAATGCGTTAAGGTCATTGAGAAGGAATAGTATTCCTTCTCAATGGTTAAGATCATATATTTTTAGATTCATGGAAATTAAAATCATTATTCAGCTGAGGAAAATTAGTCATTAAAAAACTATTTTCAACCCTACATGGTAAAAAAATTCCGAAACGTTACTGGATATTTCCGTGTTACGTTTCAGGATTTTAATGGTTTTTATATACTTCTTGAAAAAAAAAACAAGTATCATTGTCAAAAAGTTTCCCGAATTGCTACAAGTTGCACGAATGCAGACTTTTCACTGTTGTGAAAAATATTTTTAGCTCCCAGTTTAAAGATTAACTGAGCATATTTATAAAGTATATCGGCTTCATTGCAAGTACGGCCCGTCCATGCTAATTAGGCGCCCAAAGGGAGAACATAAGAATGGACTACAGTGCTTTGCAAGAATTGCAGGTGAGTAAAATTCTCGTTACTTTGCAATAATGCTCGCAGAACTTCCTTGATAAAAGTTGTAAGGCTAGTTAGTTGCCAAGCTATTACCCAATACCTTCCTAAGTTTACTCTAATTTTCCAGAGACCCGACTGGCTTTTAACGGGAAGATTTGCGAATTTTTCAGGATAATATCAGGAACGTTACTGAATTTTAGCGGAAAACGTTTCTGGATTCAGCAAGATATGTTACTGTTAGAAATTGGGCACATCAGCTGCCCAATATTTTCCAGGAACATTTCTGAATCGTTTTTACAGTGTATGAGAAAATCGATCCTGTGACCTTCGCATTATACTCTAAGATCCAATTAGGGCTGACCTATCCTCATCCAGGTTCCTAAAACTACCATAGATGAAGAGTAAAAGTTGTAAATAAAACGCAAAAGTAAGAATTTCTACCTCTTTCACGTGAACTGAGCAGGGATGCCAGGGGTTGAAAGGTGCCTTAAAATAAATAATTTACCCTCATCGAGGTTCCGAAAATCGTTATTATAGATGAAGGGTAAAAGACGGAAATAAAACGCTTAAGTAAGGTTGCCTACCTTTTTCGGGTCCCCAATCAGGGTTGTCAGGGGCTAAAAGGGGTCCAAAGAGGGAGATAATTTGCCCCTCACCGAGTTTCCGGAAATTGTTTTCATAAATGAAGAGTAAAAGCTGTAAATAAAACGCTAAAATGAGGTTGTCTACCTTTTTCCGGACCCTAATCAGGGTTGCCAAAAGCTAAAAAGTACCCAAAAATGAGTAAATTACCCTCATCGAGTTTCCAAAAACTGTTATCATAAATAAAGAATAAAAGTTGTAAAAAAAATAAGATAAAAATTAATTTGAATTATGCCATTTTGAATTCAAATTATGTTTTTCGCAATCACGAGTGTGTGTGTGTGTGTGTGTGTAGGCCTGTGTGTTTGTGTCGAGGGATGAGTGTGTGTGTGTAGTTGTGTATGTATACCGTGTATGTAGGATATCGATGCAACCTGGAGACGGTTTTCGCTATAGGAGCAGCATCGTGAGGAGCCGGTCGACGGTGATGCTGCAGAGGTTGTCAGGGGGAAAATAAAATTACAGGACATCAAAACAGTCAAATAAAAGCAATGAGCAATCGAGATTGCTCAAAAAAAAAAAAAAAAAAATGTATTAACGTATATCTTTTTAAACGTGTGAAGTTTGAGAAATTCTTCAATTTGTATATGCTTATATTTCGTGTTTTCGTTTCTAAATGAATACTATTTTGCTCTTTATACTTATTGCTATTTTAGTTTTATGAGTACGGAAGAAGCTCGATTTTTAATCACGTCAAGAAGGTGTGTTTCAAACTCTTTCACTTAAAACAGAAAACAAGTGCAAGTAACGATTGTTTCTCATGATTATTACTGACCCAGGCAACGCCGGGTATTTTTGCTAGTTATAAACATAAAAAGAGAGATTATTTTATTTGTTCGTAGTGACAATGCATAAATCTTATCCCCGTGATATTCCCGTGCATCAGGTGCAGCAAGTTTGCAGGTACTAAAAACCTTATCACTAAGGACAAGGCAAAGATGATGAATTGCTTTACTGCTTTATGTCTGTTTCTTTTCGCACCTGTAGAACTTTACTGCCCCAAATATCTGTGTTTTCGTACATTTTTTTGGTAACATCATTCGCAGTAATGAGATTGCGAAATTGAAATAAATATTTTTATGAAAGTGCTTGTCATAAAGGAAGAGATTTTTTTTTTCTTATCAAGAAGCGAAGCAATGCTTCCCGTTTCGGAAGAAATTTGTACCAGAATTTTTAGAAAACGAGCGAGGAGAGAAACGTTTAGGGGAAGACGGGGCACGTTTGTCCACTTTTCTACCTTACATTCTTTTTCTCACCAAAAAACTAAATGAGCAGATTTTCTACCACGAGGTTCACTAAACATTTTTTATTACCAGATTTTTCAAAAATGTATAATTCATTAACGTTTTGAAATTTTTTATTTTTAACAGAACTCTGCGAAGCGAACCATCGTGTCCCGCGCCCGAGGCCCGTTGTTCCTCATTACGAAAACAACTTCTGTAAAAAATTTATCGATAAATTCTAAATAAGATCCAATATTGAAACTAACTTGTGTTATTTTTTGTTTAGCATGAAAAAAAAAAGTTTAACCCCCTAAGCGGCCGCAGCATAAAATTCTACTCTTAGATATGTAAACTGACAAGTGAAAAGAATTTTACGTCGCGTCTTTAATTTAGCTGCACATAGGTATTTCTTTATTTCTTATACTGTAAAAACAATTCAGAAGCGTTACTGGAAAATAATGGGCTGATGTGCCTAATTTCTGCCAGTAACAGATCTTGCAAAAAACAGAAATGTTTTCCTCTAAAATTATCCTGGAACCTTTCTGAAGAATCCAGTATTATCCCCGGTTAAAGCCTTTCATGTCTTCGGAACCTTCATAAACAACTTACGCTGGTTTAATATAAAAAAGCTTGGTACGTTCCAGCTGTGCTAAGAAAGCTCCCAAAGTATGCATTGGGAGCTTGGTCAATCTGGAAGAGCCAAAATCCTGCTGAAACCGATGCACTTATTAAATACGCTCAGGTAATCTTTAAACTGGTACCTAAAATTATTTTTCACAACAGTGAAAAGTCTGCATTCGTGCAGCTTTTAGCGATTCAGGAAACTTTTTGACAGAGAAACTTGATTTTCTCGGGAAATGAATGAAAACGTCTGAAATCCTGAAACGTTCTACGCAAATAATCAGTAACGTTTCGGATTTTTTTTTACCGTGTAACGCAATCGCTCTTTTTTACACATTTCAATTAGAGTATAAACTTTTGCTTAGCTTTTCGTGGTTAAGTGGAAATGGTTAACTCTACGACAATTCCCAAAAGAATTTCTGCCGTGGGGAGTTTTTTTTTTTTTTTTACACTGTAAAAACACTGTATATTTACATCATGGGCCTCCTTGTATCGCAGATACATGAGATTGGAGCAGAAAATTGAATTAAAGAAAGTACGATAGCAAATTTTAAAATGCATGAAACAGTAATATTACCGACCACAAAGCAATAAAAAAATGTACAACGATTCAAAGGGGGAAAATAAATGCAAAGCTTCAGTATATCTCTTCAGTGTATATCTTCTTCATAAATCTTCAGAAATGAGCTTTCGAGACATTTGAAGAAAAGTTCTGGATTTAATACTAACAATAGGGAATGTTCGAATTAGATGTTTTATTCGTGATTTTTTTTTTTTTTATAGCGGAAACCAAATAAGCAAGTTTCTACAATAAAGCTAACATACAATAGATAACAAAAAAAAAGAAAAAAAAAACGAAAAATGAGAAATTTGCAGTTACTGCCCTTCACCTGCCCACGGTAGATTTACTCCTAATAAATAAATACCTCCAGTTTTTATTCACGATATGCTGAAATCTATTAATATTCCTTAGCTACCAACATTGAAACACGAAAATTAGGCAGACCTTTGCATAAAACTTGGGAGACTTGGTATGAATAAATTTAGCGATAAGTTTCAGTGTAAAAGGGATTTTTCGAATATAAGTACGGATTTCTCCATTTGAGCATGAAAGAATCCGAAATTTGAAAATTAAGATCACTATTTCTCTTTTTGAAGTTAAAAAAAAAAAAAAAAATGGAGTTAACTTAAAGGTTTGAAAAAAAAAAATCCATCCTTTAGCATTTATTTGAGTTTTGACGTCTTGTACTCAAATTATGTTTTTCACAATCACTTTTTGAGATAGGACCCTATTCGTTAGGTCTTTTGTTTCTACGAATGGAATGGAGTGGAAATATCCATAAAAAGGAAATGGTGATTAGGATGCTCTAAAAAAAGGTAACGATTTTATGCCCAAAATCCTCCGGTACACTCATCATGAAGATTATTTACATCGTATAACGTTATGTATTTTTTTTTCTTATCAATCTCAAATGATGGAAAATAGAAATATGGAAATTTTGCATTTAGATGAAGTTTTGTTGTTTTTAAGTTCATCTATGTAAGTGTTGTTTCGTGAAAAAACGTAATTTCGAAAAAAAAAAAACCTCTTTTTTTAATGTGAAGTTTCCTGAGTTAAGCGCTGAAAAAAAATATGAATAAATCAAACTGCGGACGATTTAAAACCCAACGAAAATTCCGCTTCCTAAATAAATATTATAAACAACCGTCGTCATGGCAACATCAATGAATAATCAAAGCAACATCAACTTTGGTCAAGTGAGGATACTAAGCAATTCGTGATTGATCAAAAAAAAAAAATAAATAAATAAATAAATAAATAAAAAAAAATAATTTGAATTTTGACATCTTGAATTCAAATTATGTTTTTCGCAATCACGAGTGTGTCTATGTAGGCGTGTGTGTTTGTGTGTATGTGTGTGCAGACATGTATGTTTGTGTCTGTGTGCTGGCATAAGTGTGTGGGTAGCTGTGTGTATGAATGTGTGTGTGGGGGGTATGTGTATGTGTGTGTAGGCATATGTGTTTGTGTCTGTGTGCGGCATGAATGTGTGGGTAGTTGTGTGTATGTTTTTGTATGTGTGTGTGCATGTGTAGGTGTTTGTATGTATGCATGAATGTGTGTATGTATGTGCGTATGTTTTGTGTTTGTGTATGTGTAGGTGTCTGTATGTATGCATGTGTATGTGTGTAGGTGTATGTGTGTGCATATGTTTGTGTGTGTGTATGTGTGTGCATGTGTTTGTGTGTGTGTATGTGTGCGCGTGTGTGTGTAGTTGTGTATGTATGCGCGTGTGTGCAGGACATGGATGCAACCTGGAGACGGCTTTCGCTGTAGGAGCAGCATCGTGAGGACCCGGTCGACGGTGATGGTGCGGAGGGTGGCGGTGGGAAAATAAAATCAAAGGACATCAAAAAAACAGTCAAATGAGAACAATAAGCAATTGTGATAGCTCAAAAAAAAAGTATTTTTTTTTTATAAGTGATAATAATATTCTTTACAACGAGCAAAAGATTTAGAAAGGTCTAAGCCAAAACGGTAACATTCTACCGCACTTTTTGAGGAATTAATTTTATATTCTAAAAAGAAAGAAATCAGAACAAACATGTTCTAAAAATGATCGGACGTAAACACTTTTTCATATTCGTTAATGAGTTTCGTTTTCACAAAATTCTAATAGCTAAAAATACTCCCCCACCCCCTTTTTTTTTTAGAGGGGCGAAGGTTTTTGCTGTTTTGATAAAAAACGAGAGATATTTACTTTATTTTGGAGTTCGAAAGAAGGCATGAAAATTCGAGTCTGTTGGGCGAATCGGGATAGTTGACGAGAGTTGTATTACAATGCTTTAAAAATGTGTAACGTTTTTCAGGTGTTGCAATTCTAAAAATTTGGCAATGTTAGTTTTGTTTCTCATCTTATGGCGTGCATTTTTATTTAATTATTAAATAATAATTGGTATCAATCGTGAAAGAAGCTTCCATGATTCATTATCCCAATTGAGAAACTAAGCTTACATTTCTTTCTAATCAAACTTGGCTTGCAACATCTTTTGCTTAATTGCTAATAAAGTTTCATTATTAAATCATTACTAGTCTTGGGAAATTTTCAATCGGCATTAGTCAGTGGTAAGTTTTATTTTTAGCCAATTTTTTACTCAACGGGCTGAACAGTGGTGGCGATTTAGAGGGGGGGGGGGCAAAGGCGGAGGACGATTGCCCCCGCACTTTTTTCATCATCAAAGATTGCCTGAACATTAGATTAAAATTTCAAAACATTCTGTGTGAGATAACTCGAACATTTACGTCATCAAATATTGTTTTAAATGTCACTTTTAGAACTTCAGTTTTAAAATTTTTCCGGGAGAAAATCCCCGAACTCACTCTCTCCTTTTTTTAAATTCACAGATGACCTAAATGTGTGCTGTAAAGACTCCAATTTGAGGGGGGGAAATCAGGAAGAGAATCGCCCTAGATAGCGTAAAACTGCATTTTTAAGACTCCAATTAAAAAAAAAAAAACTGATAGAACCTCCGAACCCTTTCGTTCCTAGTTTGCTAAAGGGGGCTTTAATTTGCGTCTTTGAGACATCAGTTTAAGATTTTTTCTCCCCCCCCCCCGGAAAAAGCCTTCCTTACCATAACATTACCAAAGATAGATTGAGCTTCGTTTTTTTTAAATTAATATTAATTAGACTTTATTTAAAAAAAAATACGGGGGACAACCCTGGAAACTCCTCTCTGTCCCTCAAACGTTGATAAAACTATACTAAAACGGCGTTTTTAAAACTACAATTACAAAACATTTACGCGGGAGAACATCAGAAGCCCCTTCCGCAACTTTTGTCACTCAAGAAAGCCTAAAATAGTCTTTAATTTCCTAAAAAAGTAGCACCCGCACTTTTAAGTCCCAGTTGCCGCCTCTGGTGCTGAAAGATACATTTTTTTGGAAATTTATTGAAGTTAATTTTAAGTACATTAATCAATGTAAGTATAAAATAGAGTATTCATAAAGTCTAGCACTGATAAAGAAAATTTTTAAAATGAAATATAAAAAGATGTTTTTTAATTCTAAAGACTATTTCTATAAGCTTGGATTGCACTAAAAGTATGAAAAAAGTGAAGTAGATGATTTCTTGATAGCAACACGCAAAAATTGAAGTTGATTTTAATATATGTATGTTTATGTTTCTTCTAAAGCAGTCAGTAAAACTAAAATTAAATTTTGAGAGAAGAAATTTAGAAGGTATAATAAAAGCTATTCGCGTACAGAGCTGTACACCGCCTATTTCTTCTTTCAAATGTTAAAATTCATTTTTTCTCTAATTCACGCTGTAAAGCAAGACCTACCTGGGTTACCAGTTCTATTTCTTGCTACGTTACAGAGGAGAGGTGCCCCTATCATTTGTACTGGTTATCCTCAAAATTTTTAATTTGGCACTACATCTCTTTGCTTCTTACTGCTTCAATTGCAAAACATTATACCTCAAATAATGTGCAGTCCCATGCCATGTCCCAGTGGGCGCTTAGTCGCTTATGAATTCTTCTCCCCCATCCCCCCCCCTACAGTCTCCGCATTCGGTAAAACCCTTACCAGGGTAGGTACGGTGGTGTTTGGTGGGGTTTAAATAAATAAAGGAGCCATACTATAAAACAAATTCCGAAATGTTCATGGAAAATAAAGGACACAGTTAATTTGCCTAAATTATACCAGTAATATATCCGACAAAAAAAAGTTTACCTCTAAAAGTCAGTAAATTGCCCGTAAACCTTCCCAATAAAAACCAACCACGTTTCTAAAATAAATAAGGAGCCTTGGGAGAAAACCTAGATATTTTTACAGTAATTTTACTTGGCAGCTTCCTGATTCAACAGGAATGCTCCTGGAGCAAATATGACCGAAGCCAAGGCACAACTAGAAGCAAACGCCGCACAGCACATTTTCTCACCAACCAATAGCGCAGACAGAAATACCTTCTGGAGGGGGTTTTTTGATCAAAAATACTTGCTAGAGAGGTTTTTTGATGAAAAATACATTTTGAACGGCATTTTTTTGATCAAAAATACCTTCTGTTTTTTTTTTTTTTTTGCTTGGGATTCAATCAAACTCGAGCAGCCGTATGAGAGCTGAAGGCGAACCACCTAATCAAGAAGTTGAATATTTTTTTACACTGGTACTTAAAAATGTTTTTCATAATGAGACTTGAAATTCATGAAACTTGTAGCAATTCAGAATACGTTTTTGCCTAAAAGATTCTTGTTACTACGGAAACTCGTAGTAAACCGTGAAATTGCAGAAAGTCACCCAGAAATAATTAGTGACGTTTCAGGATTTTCGTACAAAGCACAATATTTGTACTAATCCACGTCAGTGGCGAATACAAGGACGACAGTTTGGTTCCAAAATTTGTCCGGCGAAAAAAATAGTATTTGTAAAAAAGCCTCATTGCAGAAAACTAGTGCCCAAGTTTTAGGTGTGTTGCCCGATTGATGTTTGATTATTTTATTCTTCTGTAGATGAATACGATTTAATTAATACAAATAAAAGACAAAAAAGGAGTGTAAATGAGGTTTATTACAGTAAATATTTCCCGATAAATTTTTGCTGAATTTGAGAACGAAGTTATCTTCCTAAATTTACCTTAAGTGACATTTTACTCAATTTATCAGCAATTATTTTACGACTTAGCAACCAGCGAGTACTACAACGTATCCTTATATATTATTTCTGTAGCCTGTTTTTGGTTTCTACGCCAGATTTTCCTCAATTCTTTATCAATTTCTTTGATTTACACTTTATTTTAAAGCTTATGGTGCTGGCTACTGACGAAAAATAGACCCACGGTCTAAAAATTGTTTTTTTCAGCCGAAAACCCAGTTTTAAAGAACCAGATTGAGGTTTTCGGTTAAACTTATAACTTTAACTTGCACTATGACCGACAGAGCTGAATAGCTTGATTGGCAGGGCGTTCTCCTCGTAACCAGGAGAATGAGCGTTCGGACCCACGTCCGGACAATCTGCATCAAAAAATTAGAGAAATATCGCGCATTGCATGAACACTTAATGAAGTGAATAACAAATACGAGGGAATAGAATAAATGAGAAGGAAATGCTACTTGCTGTAATTAAAACTTGATGCGACTTTGTGCTAAATTGCTTCTGAATTGTACGTTTTTTTTTTTTTTTTAAAGCTTTGGCTCTGGTAAGAAAATTAAAGTATAATGTAAGCGAAAATATAAGTAACAGGTTTAAGATTTCAGACTATAATATAATTGTTTTTTGTTCAGAAAAAAATAATAAATCGTTTATTGAAATATATGTTCTTCTAATGAGTTTTTGACTCTTTGTACAAATAAAAAAAATACTACCTCAATTTGAAGGGTAAAATATATATTTTTTCTACTTTTTGCAAAAAAAAAAAAAAAAAAAAAAAAAAGGTTATCACATTATTACTACATTCGAAAAACTACGCTTAAAATAGAGCTTAGTTCAGTTTTTTTTGTATTTTAACCGTGCTGTTAAATGATGAACATGTGCTGCCATCTAAGTCATAACGGTTAAAGCTGCCTGCGGTAACGAATTGAAAATTTTTTCAAAAATAAAAACATTTCTCTTCAATATCTTATCTTATATATTGTTCCCTTCTCATTTTAAAACTTATCAGGCTGGCTAATGATGAAAAATAGACTTACGGTCGAAAAATCAAGTTTTCAAAAACGCCTCTTGCTGTTTGAAAACCTTGATGCAGTCTGCAGTTCTTATGCATTTTTTTTGCAAAGTACTAATGCAGTTTTACAATTTTTTACGTCGCTTTCGGCAAAAAAAAAAAAAAAAACCCTGTGTGTGTGTGTGTGTGTTCATATTTTAACAAAGCTTAAAAGCACTGGAATTAGTTGTTTGGTTAAATTGATAAGTTTTTTTCAGTAGAGCGTTCGGCTATAAACTATATGAACTTCGGGCAAGCTTGGGCTCTTCGACATAATATCAAATTTATATTAGTATTACGCATTACATGTACTCATAACATACACACGTAAAAAAAAATAAATGACGTGGGAATGCTACTTGGTGTTTCGACTCCATTATGCAAGCTACAGTTATCATTAAGATAAGTTGACTGTTAATCGAAGGGTGTTCTTCATTTTTTTAAAGCTCTGACTACATTCAGATCACTCAGCATAATATAAGCATAAAAAAAGTATTAGATTTACTTAAAGGAAATCTTTTTTGTAGAGAAAAACATTTTCATTGTATGGTGAAATGTAAATGTTTCTAATAGCAGTGTTCAACCTTTTGTACAAATGAAAAAACACTACGCCAAATTAAAGCTACGAGTTTCACCCAGTAAACCTTTAATTTTTTATTCGCGCAAATACGATATAAATCATTAAAATTATTATCAACTTCATTAGCAAGAAATCATTTTCTACTCCTCTGCTTTCTGCTGAAAAAAAAAAAAACATTTTGTCTACGTTCGAAAAATTACACTTAAAAAACGGACTCAGTTCAACTGGTTTTGGTTTTGAATTTTAAGTGTTCGATTTAAAAAGAAACATGTGCGGGCATTTAAGCCATGACGGTTAAAGCAACCTTCCGTGTGAAATAGTTCAATATTCAAAGCTAAAAATACTTATTTTCAATCTAATTTATTACTTCTCTAGAATGTTTGTTTCAATCGCTACGTGAGATCTTCGTCATTCTTTAATCAAATTCCATGCTTTACGAAAAATTTTAAATCGTATCATGCTGGGTAATGACAAAACATAGAAGCATGATCTTATTATTATTATTATTATTATTTTTTTTTTTTTTGGCAAAAAGCTTTTTTGCTGTTTTTTACTACGCATTCCTTCAATGAATAACTTTCGAAAAGGAAGGCGCCATTGCTAGGTTGCTAGGTTTGTTGTGGTGTCGGGCTGTTAATCAGAATGGCGCCAATTCGAATCCGTGCCAATAAATATATCTTTAATGTTTCTTTTTTTGCCGTCAGATGCTCACATGGGCAGGACTGTATTTGCCACAACCTGTTTTTTCACATGCACAATTATTGCTTTTTCACGAGTCACCACTCAGCCACACTTTTAATGATATTTAAGTTTGCATTGAAAATATGTACGACCAACAGTTGAGCGATGATCAAATTATCACAACGTTGTATTTAACGAGGTTTTGTTACTGATGTCTTAAAATTACATGCCTTCTCTTCTGCGCTTACTTTTTTTCCGTTCTTCTTCATAATGTTCTTCCTTTAAAATTTTTAAAGAAAGAAATGCCTTGTAAAGCGATTCGAAGCACAGTGCGGAGTTCCGCACGGGTCAACTAGTTTATAAATATTAGAAACGAGGTTGGATCCAATTCTGTCTTGGAACCAAAGTGTCGGATAAGTCAGCCTGTCCTTTTCAAGGGGCTCTAACAAAGAGAGGGTCAGGGTGGTCATGACGCCCCCCCCCCCCTAAATCGTCAACAGCAATATCCGTCCAACTCTCTGCGTAAAATGTAAATGATTACAGTATCTTTGCAATTGATTAATTATTTTCGAAAGTAAATATTTCAAGTACTATTTTGTTTCATTGCTGATGAAATAAATTTGCGACGTTTATCCCCAATAAGGTGCCTTTTTCCTGGCCGATTTGTTGCTTTTTATTTACTTCCAAACAGTTTCAGAAATTTTTTTTACCCAAAATCGTGGGTTCGTTCATGGGGGAGGGGTGTCACCCTTCAGCATGACCCCCGCCCCCCACCCCCAAAGAATGGTTTTCTGTATCCGCCCACAATCCACGTACTAATCATAGATGGTGCATGAAGATATATTTATTGATTTATTTATTATTATTTTTTTTTTTTTTGCCTGAAATAGTTTCCAAAAATCGAGAATGGATATCGTACCAAAGGTGAGGCAACAGGTGTTTAACCGTGACATGCGAAAGAACTTCTACGGGAATCGATCACAAAATTTAGAAGTTTCCGTTTTCTAGGTAAAATGGCATGAATGAGTTGCGTTAAGGTGCTCTGCACAAATGATGTCACGTTTTGAGGAGGGAAGGGGGTTCACAAAATTGTGATAGTTTGTGACAAGGAGGAGGGAGAAAGTAACAAGAAATGTGACAACACGCATTTTTTTTAATTTTTTGTAAGAATCGATTGATAAAAATAGCGTGACACGTGACAAAGGGGGAAGAAGTGAGACACTTTGTGGCAAAGGAGGGAGGGTCAAAAATGTTGAAACAAAAGTGCGACATTATTATGGACAGTCACTAAAATGAAAATGAAAAAAGCTGCAATGGAACCGAAATTCAGGATTTTTTCCTTTTCGCTTGATAAAACTGCTGACGAGTTGAATACTCTATCACTTCATTTTCGAATGATCTAGGAACAGAGCTTTTGAATAGTACATTTATTATTGACCCGCACGGCTTTGCCCGTGGTAGAAAGTTAAAAGGTCTTTTGGTTCGCCTGTATATTTACAAATAATGTATGATCAATTTCTCGCCAATTGGGTGGGCCCATGTTACGGTTCC
Organism: Uloborus diversus; assembly: GCF_026930045.1. Taxonomy (NCBI): domain Eukaryota; kingdom Metazoa; phylum Arthropoda; class Arachnida; order Araneae; family Uloboridae; genus Uloborus; species Uloborus diversus. Next base: position 139,559,742 of record NC_072738.1, read on the forward strand.
ACGTTATGATAATTAGGTAATTTACTCGTCCATCTTATGATAATTTTGCTCGGGAAAATGTTCTTAAAATTTGAATAGAAAAAGAACAAAATCGAATTTTCGAAAAATCGCTTCGAGGTGCACACTCTCATGCCACAAACTAATTCTGTGCCAAATTTCATAAAAATTGGCCGAACGGTCTAGGCGCTAGGCGCGTCACGGAGATCCTGACAGGCAGAGATCCGGACAGAGAGACTTTCAGCTTTATTATTAGTAAAGCTTCCAATTATCATTTGCCGAATGGAAAAAACAACTATAGCTTCAGCTTTCATTAATTTAGATTTTAAGAACGAGCATTCTTAACTAGCACATTGACGTCGCTGCTAATATTTCTGATATTAGCAGCAACGATCTCTTTGAATAAAGTCAGCAGTCTCTTTGAATAAAATCATTTTTTTTTTAAACATACTTTCGTGTTCTGCTAACGGACCATTGACAGGTGACCACCTGCCGTGGACGCTAGTGTTAAAGAAAATGGAGATAAACTATATTTTGATGCACAAAATTAGCAAATTACTGCATACGCGTGTTTCGAGGTTTCAGGGAAACTCTTTTTCAATGCAAATTGTGAGCTTTTCGATGAAAAGACATCCAGTAAAATGTCTTATCATCTAAAAGCTCACTATTTGCATTAAAAAAAGGCTCCATGAAACCTCAAAACACGCGTATGCAGTAATCTGCTAATTTTGTGCGTCAAAGCGTTGTTTATCACCGTTTACTTTTCCGCACAAAGGTATTCATTTATTTCTTACTAGTGGCACCCGCACGGTTTTGCTCGTAGTAGAAAATTAAAATGTCTTTTGGTTCGCCTGTATATTTACAGATAATGTATGGTGAATTTCTCGCCAATTAGCTCGGCCCATGTTCTGATTCCACGTTTAATTTTCATTCAAAAAGTCCAAAATAATAATAACAATAATATAAACTTATCTTATAGATTCAAGTTCGTAAAAAAATGGGGTCATTTCCAAAATGTTAAAAGTATTTTTCCTGCAAGGGCATGCTTAAAAACTTAAATTTTGACAATGGGTCAAGTTTGGGGGGCCACTGGAGTTTGGAGGAATGGGTTTAGCCACTGAAATCCATAGAATAAGCAAAAACAATAATATGGAACGAGAAAAAAACTTTCATTTTTCAACGCTTAATTTTTAATTATTTTTTTAAATGTCCGATTTTGAAAATAAGGCGTGGTCTTAATGACGTCACAAATGATGCATTTTGGCGCATCTGTCGATCCTGTCTGCCGCGTTTCCAAGTTATGATAATCAAGAAGCGAATTAAATATTGAGCTCTACGCTTGCTATCAACCATATCGTTGCCAATACACGTGAGTAAAGATAAGAATTAAATATTTTGCTCTGTGAATGGCACCAGTGGATGGCATTTCCTCATTTGTGATGTCATCGGCAGAAACGTAAACAATGAAAGGGCATCTATTAAAGTAATTTTTTAAAAATATTAAACTTAGTAAAATTATTTAAAAAATGATCAGATCTTATGTTTTTAAGCATGCTCTTTCAGAAAAAAAGTAGTCTTGAAATTTTGGAAACGACCCCATTGTTTAAATTGTTTGACAAGGTTTAATGTTATTAAAACTTATTTTAATCGATGCGCAGAGTCAATTTCCTTTTTTACGCTTCTGCACATGACATCGCAAGTGATGAAATGCCATTCACTGATGACATTAGCGCAGAGTGCAATATTTAATTTGCTTCTTTGCTTACATGTACGGGCAACGATATGGTTGATAGCAAGCGTAGAGCGCAATATTTATTCGCTTCTGAATTATCATAACCTGGAAGCGCGGTAGACAGCAAGCGTAAACATTCAGCCCGCCAGTGGAGTACGCGCCTAAGTTCATCACTTGTGTCGTCATAAAGACCGCGCCTTATTTGAAAAATCGGACGTTTAAAAAATTCATTAAAATTAAACGTTTTGAAAAGAAAAGATTTCCTCGCTCTATGTTATTTATTTATTTTGCTCATTCTATCAACTTCAGTGACTAAAAGTAGAACTTTTGATTGATGGAAACAACCCCATTATAATTAAAATCGTTGACATGACGGTACACGTCATTAGGTGATTTGACGTGAAATGACCCATCTTTGGATACAAGTCGAGTGTCCAAGTTTTTTTTTTTTTTTTAATTTACATTTTGTTTGGAATGAAGGGAAATCAGATAATGCAATTTGCAGCTAAAATATTTCCATCATCATTAGTAGAAAAGGAGTGATCCCGAAACATGATAATGCAAGACCACTCCTCAAGGCAAGCCCTTGAAAAATTAACGAGTTTTGGTGGGGTGCCTCACTCATCTGACATCCTTTTATTCCAACCTATATGTAACAAAAAAAAAAAAATTGTCCATCTCCAGATATTAAAAAAAAAGAAAAGAAAGCTAATTTTTTAGAATAGAAAATTACTATGAATTTAAAAAAGCAGAGTGGCTTATTTTTATTTATTTATTTGAAATTCTTACATACACAAGTGTGGTACGCGGATTATGTATTTTGAAGAAGAATTGTTTTTCTAAACATATTTTAATCGTTTTCACTTGTAACAATTTTAATGTAGAGTCTTAAAAAACAATGGAACTAGTGTACGCCTGTACAAAATAGAAAATTTCTTCCGCATTTTGTTCTGGCTTTATACTATTTACTGCTCGTTTCCCCCCCCCCCCCCAACGTGTCTACTTTAAAACCTAATTTGAAACCATTTAAGTGACAGAAATACTTTATTGATGTCGACAGTTCGTTGCCTTTTGAAACAGTTAGCTCTATTTTCTAATTATTTTTATGTGCCTTTGTCTTGTGTTTGATCATACGTGAAGGCTTCACGAATCCTTTCCCGCATTCTTCGCACACGTGAGGATAGTCCTTCGAGTGTTGGGCGATGACGTGCTTCTTCAGACGAGATGACTGTGCACTCCTGTAGGGGCACTGGGTGCATCTGTAGGGTCTCTGTCCCGTGTGGGTCCGGAGGTGAAAAACTAGACTACTCTGGTTGGTGAATCCCTTCCCGCACTCCGAGCAGAGGAAGGGCTGCTCCCCGCTGTGGATCCTCTCGTGTGTGAGGAGGCTGCTTTTACGCGTGAACTCCTTTCCGCACTCATCGCACTGGAACGGCCTCTCACCGGTGTGTGTGCGGACGTGTCGGGCGAGATTGTGCTTATGAGTGAAGGCCCTTCCGCACTCGGGGCACTTGTGACTCTTCACCCCGTCGTGGGCGGCCAGGTGACGTCTCATGTTACCAGCATCGTCCGTGGAGTATTCGCAGTGGGGGCAGCGGTGTCTCCTGTCCGGCCCCATGTGCGGATGTCTCTTCCGGTGCTTCTCCATCACTTCGGGAGAGGAGAAGAGGGCGTGGCAGAGGTCGCACTCCACCCCGGTCACTTCCTCTGAAAACAAGAGAAACGCTTAAAGATTCTGAATCGACAGAATAATTATAGATTGTGATACACAACACTTTGAGTTTAAAAAAAAAAAAAAAAAAAACTAAACTTCAAGAAAACGCACTTCAAGTAAACAAAGTGAATTATGTTTCACGAGCTCACAATATTTACCCATTAAAAGTATTTTCTAAATTGAACAAGTAAAAATTGCATATGTTTAAAGATTTGGAGAATTTTTATAATTTATCTTTTCCGTTTGAATGACAGCAACACTAATGCACACTGAAGGATACAGTTGTGACTTCGAAACAGATGCACTATTATTATATTTTATAAGTTTGTTCTCACTGAGTCTCTTATTACAAGCCTTTCAGTCTTCTGACAGCAAGCTCAAGCATCGTAACTACTTACGACTGTCAAATTGTAGTCAGAGTAAATTGCAATACAAGAATGACAATTGCATTCGAAATTGTATGAATTTGTTTTCAGGTAGCGCAAAGAAGCTTCTATTAAACGCATAGTTAAAAACTAAAGGAAATTAATAAAATACAGACGCAACGTGTTGACAAACATAAGTGAATGGGGTTGTTTCCTTCAGTCAAAAGTACTTTTATCACTGAAGTTGATAGAATAAGCAAAAAGAATAACATGGAGAGAAGAAAACTTTCATTTTTCAATGCTTAGTTTTTAATTAATTTTTTTAATTGTCCGATTTTGAAAATAAGGCGTGGTCTTTATGACGTCACAAATGATGTACTTTGTCGCATCTCGACTGGCGCGCTGAAAGCTTACAATTGCTGTCTACCGCGTTTCCAGCTTATGATTATTCAGTTGCGAATTAAGTATTGCGCTCTACGCTTGCTATCAACCATATCGTTGCCAGTACATGTGAGTAAAGAAACGAATTAAATACTGCGCTCTGCGCTAATGGCATCAGTGAATGGCATTTCATCATTTGCGATGTCATGTACTGAAACGTAAAAATTGAAATTTCCGCGTTTAAAATAGTTGTTAAAAATACTAAACTTTGTGAAATACTTAAAAAATGGTTAAATTCTATGTTTTCAAGCATGCTCTTTCAGAAAAAAATACTTTTAAAATTTCGGAAACTAACCCCATTGTGTCATTTTATTAAACAAACGGTCTGTCGAAAACATAATATATTGCTTATCAGATAAAAGCACCGTAAACAGAAAAATGAAAAAAAAAAAAAAAAAAAGACAGCCCGTATTTTTTTTCTAGAAATATTTAATCATTTCATTTGATGACACTATAGTTGGGGCAAACCTAAGCTGGCAGAGTCGTAATTCTGTGATTAGGATCTGCATAGCTTGCACAGTGTCCAAATCTATACATAAGATTATATTCAACGAATATGAAAAATTACCATTGCCCTTTGAACTGTTTTTTAAGAGGATTGACATTATAGTTCTGAAATCACACATTGCATTAAAAAAAGAGACATACATTATACATTACTTTTTATTGGTAAGCTCAAAATGGATTCTGTATCTTTCTGGTGTGAAAAATTGGGCAATAGTTTCAATTTTCGTTGTTAGACATGCCGAAAAAAAGCCTTTTTATTTTAACTGAAAACATAATTAGGACTATGAATAAGTTAATTAAGTTACATATTAATGAGCGCAGAGTCAAGGCCGTGCCCAAGTGGCTGATTTTTAGGGGTTAATCTGCTTTCATTGGAGAAAAAAATAACAAACTAGTATGTTGTGGCCATCACGAAACTTTCATCTATATTTTTCTTTTTTTTTCTGATCCCTCCCCATGCTTGACGAGGAAGCAATATTCCCAACAAAAACAAAATTACACATGCAAAAACTGAAAGTTATTTTAAAAGCCTTGCTTGAATTAATTACAAATATTTTATTTGTTAACAAACATAAGATGGCACAAGTTAAAAATTTTAAATCATTGAGATAATATTTCCGATCATTTCCATACAATTAAAATCACGAGAAATACGCAGACGACAATCTATTACGATTTATCTTTCTTATTGTTGCATTAATAAAACTATTTTTATTCGCTAAAAAATAATGATAATAAAAATAAATCAGCACCTCTTGGCGCGATTGGCGCCAAAATTGAAAAAAAGCCTGTTTACATATGGATTCACGTATATTCCAAATTTCAACCAGAACGTAGCATTACTTCTTGAGATAGGGCACTCACAATGGAAACTAGTATGTTGTGGCCATCACGAAACTTTCTTCTATATTTTTCTTTTTTTTTCTGATCCCTCCCCATGCTTGACGAGGAAGCAATATTCCCAACAAAAACAAAATAACACATGAAAAAACTTGACGACCATCCCAATGTCTGCATTATTGCAAAAGCAAAGCAAAGAGCGAAAAATGAAAGTTATTTTAAAAGCCTTGCTTGAATTAATTATAAATATTTTATTTGTTAACAAACATAAGATGGCAACAGTTAAAAATTTTAAATCATTGAAATAATATTTCCGATCATTTCCATACAATTAAAATCACGAGAAATAAGCAGACGATAATCTATTACGATTTATCTTTCTTATTGTTGCACTAATAGAGCTATTTTTATTCGCTAAAAAATAATGATAATAAAAATAAATCAGCACCTCTTGGCACGATTGGCGCCAAAATTGAACCAAAGCCTGTTTACATATGGATTCACATATATTCCAAATTTCAACCAGAACGTAGCATTACTTTTTGAGATAGGGCACTCACAATAGAAAAAAAGAACGGGCGATTGCGCGACCCCCTTTTTAGCTGTTGACACCAAAATAAAATCAGCTTTTATACCCACTAAGGGCTACTTGCCGATAAATTTTTCTTTCATTCCGTTCATTATTTCTTGAGATACAGCAGTCACAATTGACGACAAAAAACGTTCTATAGCTCAACCCCCGTTTGAGTTATTGACACCATAATTGAATCAACACCTGTTCCTGTTACTGGCAACATATGGACCAAATTTTGTTTGATTCCGCCAGTTACTTCCTGAGGAATAGCAATCACGCGTAACTCAAAAAACGTCCCATTGCTCCACCCCCTTGGAGGAATTAGCGCCAAAAACCAATGGGCACAAGTTCACATAGGGGTACATATGTGTACCAAGTTTCGTTCGATTTCATGCGGTAGTTTTTGCTGTAGAGCGGCCACAAAAACTGGTCACAAACAGACGTGACACACACATACACACACACACATACACACACACACACACACACACACATACACACACACACATACACACAGACAGACAGACATTTTCCAAAAATAGTCGAAATGGACTCAGCACACCTCAAAACGTTCGAATCCGTCAAAATTCGAAATTCGAAAATTTGCACGAATCCAATACTTTCTTCTATATATTAGATATAGAAGAAAGTAAAAAAGAACGGGCGATTGCGCTACCCCCCTTTTAGCTGTTGACACCAAAATAAAATCAGCTTTTATACCCTTTAAGTGCTACTTGCCGATAAATTTTTCTTTCATTCCATTCATTATTTCTTGAGATACAGCAGTCACAATTGACGACAAAAAACGTTCTATAGCTCAACCCCCGTTTGAGTTATTGACACCAAAATTGAATCAGCACCTGTTCCTGTTAATGGCAACATATGGACCAAATTTTGTTTGATTCCGCCAGTTACTTCCTGAGGAACAGCAATCACGCGTAACTCAAAAAACGTCCCATTGCTCCACCCCCCTTGGAGGAATTCGCGCCAAAAACCAATAGGCACAAGTTCACATAAGGGCACATATGTGTACCAAATTTCGTTCGATTTCATGCGGTAGTTTTTGCTGTAGAGCGGCCACAAAAAACTGGTCACACACAGACGTGGCACACACACACACATACACACACACACACATACACACACAGAGACAGACAGACATTTTCCAAAAATAGTCGAAATGGACTCAGCACACCTCAAAACGTTCGAATCCGTTAAAATTCGAAATTCGAAAATTTGCACGAATCCAATACTTTCTTCTATATATTAGATATAGAAGAAAGTAAAAACACAAATATAATGAAAATATACCTTTCACTAAAATTAATTTAAATATGAAGGCTAGTGCACAGTGCTTTTTTTACTTCCTTTTACAAAAAAGGAAGTATTGTATTCGCGAAAAAAAATTTCACTAAAAAATGAACCTTAATTTCCATTTTACTCCCCCCCCCCCCCCGAATGAATGTTGAGTTTTTTTTCGACTCGACCTCACGTGGATAAGTGCCTAAGAACTTATGGACATGCGAAATATCCATTTCGACGATTCACGAGTTAGTTACAACGAGTTTTCTCGTGACGTCTGTATGTACGTATGTATGTATGTGCGTATGTGCGTATGTATGTCGCATAACTCAAGAACGTCCTAGAAAGTTGAATTTGGTACGTAGACTCCTAGTGGGGTCTAGTTGTGCACCTCCCCTTTTGGTTGCATTCGGGTGTTTCTAAAGGGATCTTTTGCCCCTTTTTTGGGGGGGGGGGGGAATCATTGTTAATTTCGATGTTAACTCAAGTGGTGTTATAATTTGGCGGACGCTTTTCGATATATCGCCAGTATTTTTGTCGCCAAGTTTTTTTGCCGACTTGGCGACAAATTTGGCGTTTTTTTTTTAAAATCTGTTTTAATTTGGCCACTGTTGGTGATATTTAGAGAGTAAACTATTGAATCACATTAAAAATGCCAATAATGGGGAAATGACATTAAATTGGAGTAAAAGGAAGTCATGTGATGCACACATCAGCTCGTTTCTATTTTCGGGACTATGCGAAAGGCATCAACAAAGGTCCAAAAAGACTTTAACGCATGTAAGAAATAAAACGTGTACATTTCTTCTGTCTTTTAAATGATAAAAAATTCAAACATGCAAAAAGTTCATCTTCTTCCCCAGATTTTTAAGGTGGTGTTTTTTTTTTGCAGCCACAGCTAGTGCTACATCCTTTCTTTATGAACGAAAGGAGAATTAATATTTTGAAAATTTGTCTTAGATGAAGACGTGGATCTCGTTATGCTATTAATAACTATGACTTCAAGTGATAATAATATTCTTTTCGTTAAAACCAGGGAAAGGTAAAGTGGATACCAAGATATTTTGTACACAAGAGTTGCAAAGCACTTGAGATCTCAAGGATCAAATTCTTTTTATCCATGCTTTCTCCGGTTGCAACATGACATCCACTACATATGGATGCTTCACTTGCCAAATCGATTAACTTCATAAAACTAAAAGTCCAGAAAAGTTATGAAGGGTCATTCTCCACTGTAAACTCTGAAGCAAATTTTTTAAAAAAGGGATGTCAATTTTTTATTTATATAGTATTAAAGTATGTTAGCTTAACCTCAGGACAGAAAATAAAATATTTGTTTTAATATAGTTTTTAAATATAGAATCAATTCTACAAAGTCAGCATTATGATTTTTAAGTTTTCCCATTACAATCAACATACTTTGTATGTTGCAAGCTTATTGTAAAAACATTACATGATTTAATTTCTTACTTTTAAATGTGTCTACATTATGTTCCTTTTCATGAATAAAAGAAAAATAATAATATTGATACAACATTTTTTCAAAAAATGAAAACGTTTTTGAACGAAAATTTGATGTCCCGTGCGTAACGCAAAAACATGATCTTCTTTTGTTTTTAAGCATAATTTTCACGAACAATAGAAACCGCTTTGGGCATACTTTGATTTTTCTATTAAAATTCATTCCGTATAGGGTTTTTTTAATGAAGGTTTAATATTCAAAGAAATATGAGCATTTGTTTTCATGTCCCGTGCATAACGCGAATTTCCCTAAAAATCTAGAAAGTCAAAAACCCCACAAGCATTTATAACTGCAAAAAGATGAATTATTTCAAATACTTCGGTTAGGTTGTAGAATACTTGATCATCTCGTGTAGGTCACTGCTACTCGTGCATTACACTAGTAGTTTATAAATGTTTACCCCCCCCCCCCTAAGTTTTTTGCAATAGCAGAAATCGCAGCCTTTTTTTGGGGGGGGGGGGGGATTTTAATGATTTTAGTATAAAGTAACGTATCATCCTAATGGTTACATTATAACAATTTCAAGTATATATATATATATATATATATATAAATATATATATATATATATATATATATATATATATATATATATATATATATATATATATATATATATATATATATATATATATATATATATATATATATATATATATATATATATATATATTAATTATGTAAAATATTTGCTATTGAATTTTTACTTAAAATGATATATCTTATTGCCAATATCAGTTCTTATTTCATTAGAATCACAACTACTATTTTAACTTTTGAATTCTTATAGCTGAGATAGAATAACATTCAGACATGTCCCTTGCAAAACATTGGGTATGTTCCGTGCATAACACAAATTAAATAAATTTGCAATTTTTATAATTAATGTATTTGATCAAAATGTAGCATAATTGGACTGAAGTACTTCTTAGCTGCTAGGAAAAAAATACAATGGTTAGATAGAAGTTCTAAACTCAGAGTTTATGAGTTATAGAAGTAAGAGTGGAATTTGTTTTCTTTCTGAGTCCCGTGGATAACGAGCAAATTAAATCATTTTTTACGTACTTCAGCTAAAATTATTGTTTTGTTTTGCATTTGAAATTTCTGAAACAAACTTAATTTATGATCCAATAGCAAAAAAAAAAAAAAAAAAAAAACACGAAGAAACATCCTTTTTATTTTTATTTATTTATTTATTTATTTATTTTTTGCACTTGAAATGTCTGCAAATGTCCCGTGCATAACAGGAGAATGGCCCTGAAGAAGATAATGTTATCCATAGGAGTAAATAGGCCCTCGTGTTGCATTTTCTGCCATCACAGGGTCAGAAATGTACTGAACCAAAACTTTAATATAAATTCACATGCTAAGCATTGATAAAGCATTATTCAAGCAGAAATGAGGATTTTTTTAACTTTTATTTTTTAGTGGAGTTAATTAATCTGGCTATTGAGGCATCGACATGACAAAGGTAAAAAAAATCCTTAAACCGGTGCAGAAAAACCATCGATGTTTTAACAAAAACATCGATGTTTCCAAAACATCGACATCGATGTCGCACCCCTACTGTGCACCGCACAAGGGCGGCCAAAGCAAGGGGCGGCCGCAGGCCACATCATATAATCTTTTAATCAAGCAAATTCCTCAAGAATTTCTCACAAGATAACTTATAATAAGTAAAATAAATATGCTAAATTTTAAATGTTCAATTATCAAAGTAAGTGCCGATTTCCCGACAACATAGCATAGTTTAAGAAAAATAGATTGTTAGGGAACATTGTGTTGGTTCATTGTCCATTAATATCTACTCTTTACACACATGCTTCATTTGGTTGCAAAATTTATGACAGAACCGGTAATCAGGTTTGTATACAGGGGAAGGGAGATGAGGGAAATGGCCCCCTCCTGAAGCATGAAAGGGTGCCTTCTAAAAGGAACAATCAGGGCTCAGGGCGGCCACTAATGTTTACCCCCCCCCCTAAGTTTTTATAGAGCTAAACAATTAAGACATATTTTAAAAAAGCTGTACTGATTAGATACTCTCGCAAGCATTTCAAACAACCAATTCTGTTTTCAACAATCGCGGATGCGTGGAGAGACAGTGGAAAATTGCGACTCCCCTGAGAGTCAAACATATATGAATGACAAATTAAAATTTTGTAGTTTTCCCCCTTCACAGCATTTTTTTCGAATTAAAATCACGAATAAACTGCCCCGGGTAGTAAATTTAAATGTGGCTCCAAAACGAAGATTCAAAAGGATACCATGACCTCTTTGATGAGACTAAAGAAGGCTTAAAATGGCGTTTTTAGGACTTTAGTTTCGGGAAATTTAGCTGTTTGAACCACCGATCTTAAGGACCCAATTAAATCTCTGATTCACCCCTTCCAACTTAACTTAATCAAACATAGCCTGAAAATGTTGATTTTAAAATCCAAAATGGGTTTTCAGAGGACAGCCCTTCTTAATGTCATCAAAAATTGCTTAAGGACGTTTTTCGTATTTCTTTTTCGAAAGTTTTGCGTATGAGGGCCCCGAAATCCATTCCCAAACATTACTACCAAAGATAGTCTCCATTAGCGTCTTTAGAGAGGCCCCTAATCTCACCCCCTCAGCTTGAAATTGACTTCAGTTTCAAAAAACAGTTCGTGAGTGCACATTGAACCTCCGCCCGCTCTTTGTTAAATTGTTATCAGACAATGCCTTAAATAAGATTTTGGGATTTCAATTTCTAAAAAACTCTGGAGGTGAATTGTCTGACTTATATAACTTTTCACGGCGCTAGGGTACAACCCATCAATCGTCGAAGCGAGATGGACAAAAGTCTTCAGTTGTGTTTTTCAGATATTAATATCGAAAAATATCCGAAAGATCCGCCGAAGCTTCCCAGTTTTGTTAACGTCACCAAAGATAGCATAAAATTGCGCTTTTAGAAATATCCACTTGGAAGCTCCAAAACTCTTCCTTCCCCAAAATCCCCTAAAATGGATTTTAGTTCCGAAAAATATTTCGGTTCGGAATATTTTCCCGTTTTTCCTATCGTTTTCAAATATAGTCAAAAATGGGTTTTTGAAACAATAGTGACGAGAAATTACCGGAGGAAAGCCGCCAGATCCCCTACCATCACCAAAGACAGCGTAAATTTGCGTTTTAAACTTCAATTTCGAAAACTTTCGATAGAAGATGATTGAATCTCCCTCCCTCTAGCAACGTCAACAAAGGTAACCCAAAACTGCTTGTTTAAAACTTCAGTTTCGGGAAGAGCGCCGATCTTTCCTAAGCTACGGTCACAAAAAATAGCTTCGAATTGATTTCAATTTTGAAAGAATTTTAGGAGAGAACTCCAACATTACTTTTCTCCTGAAGTCTCGAAAAAGTTCCTAAAATAGCGATAATTGACGTCAATTTCGAAAATTTCTCCATGCACCTTGAATATACCAGACTCTTTTCTCCTTGCAACCAAACACAACCAAAGATTACAAAAATTATTTTTCGTACGCCAATTTCGATAATTTTCTGCGAGCAATCCCCCCTCCTCCGTCCTTTCTCTGATGTCACCGAAGACAGACTATGAAATGCATTTTTACGACTGGTAAATTTTGGAATCTATTACTTTCTTCAAAGATATAAATTAAACCTAAGGAGTTTCTTACTATAAAACTTTTCTTCCTTATTATAAGTTCTTTGACTATATTTTTTTAAAATTTTTGACTATTTTCATTTTTGACTATATTTTTTTTAAATTAGAACTTGATATAGAAACTTGAAGAAATGTTTATATGGACGTCAAAGATTAATCAAAATATGCAAATTACTCTTGAGGGGCGGCACATTAGATCTTTGCACACGGGCGGCCGACACCCTAGGATCGGCCCTGTGCTACTGACTCCATTCTCCCCGGATTTGTTCATAACAAAAGGATGTGTCACAAGATTAAATATCTCAGTACCTATTATAGCTATAATAAAAAGAAAAGCTTTTTAAAGATAATTTTGCGCCCTTATTTACTAGTGGACATTTCTGAAAAAACACCCCTAAAACCCAAGATTTCGGCGCCAGCACTAATTGGCGAAGATTAAATAACTTGTTTCTAGTTAAAATATCAAAAATCGAAGCCCGAGGTGCACACCGTTGGTAAAAACTGCACATGCATACCAAATTTCATCTTCCTAGGCTTTACCGTTTTCCCAGGATGCGCGCCACACACACACACACACACACACACAAACAAACATCTTATTTTATTATATGTATAGAAGACAAATAATTTTTTCAACCAGAACAAGTTCGGGTCGGACCCCTAGTTGTTAATATGAAAATAACGTGGTTGGGTAGATGGGAAGGACAGACTGGAACATGGAAAGCAGCTACCTCCTTGTGGTGGGTTTTGGGCTGCTACTGCAAATAAATATAATTACATTTCCAACTAAAAGCTAAAGTGTGCCCATTCACTGGAAAAAAAAACTAACCGGACTATAAAAGAGGAACTATTGCAATGTGCAGCAAAAACCAATAAAAATGTCAATTTTTTTAATTTCGCGAAACTTTACGGCTTTTGTGCGGACGAAAAACTCTTTGTAATCCGAATCATTTTAAAGGTATTTAAAACGAGTGTTAAAAAGAAGCATTTGAGTGGCATTAGAACAAAAACTTAAAACATTTTAATTTTCTTTAAAAAAAATTAAATAGATCATTTTTCTATTTTTGGAGAAGTTCAAGAATTGGGAGAGGCTCACGGAGTTTTTCAAACTTGCAAATATTTTGGTCTTGTATTTGACTTACAGATACGCAACTTTTGGGTGACTATTCCAAATCAAGATTCCAACTTCGTTTTATTTCGGAGCACCCTAACGTACAGCCCCTTCGGATGAATGAAGAATTGGAATCTATGAGGATCCTCAAACGTTTGGTTACGTACGTACATATGTACATATCAAGCCTAGGAACAGTACTTCGATTACGTAGAAACCCGAAAGTCTTACTTGGTTTGACTTCCAGCGACAACGAAATCTTTCTCTTGATTTGCGCTCCGAGTTCTCGTCCGTAGGCATCTCCGTACCAGACGAACAATTCCGTGAACTCTAGGACGGGCTTATACGTCCTGTAGTAGACATCTTTACGGAATTGGAAGGCCACCAGGTTCTGCTTTTCCTCCACGTTGGCGCAGTTCACGAACCGGAGCCAATTCGAGGACTTCTCATCTGCTCCTTCGATGAAGTGATCAGTTCGACCACCTTTGCGAATCTGAAACGACGATGGAATGAAACAAAATTATACATTTATGAATTGGAAGAAAGTTTAAACTCGGTTACTTCTCCCATAATTCCAATTAATTTCTAGAAAAAGAATTCCACTGTTTAAGTGATAAATGAACAAAATACTACTTATATTAACTATCAAAACTTAAAATATTACTTAACGAAAAATAAAATTCACACGTTTTTATTTTCGGCTAATCCTGAAATAACGATTTGTTTGCGATAAAGCACGAATTTTGATGTTCTTGCTCTTTATTGCACTAAAATATCATAAATGCTGTAAATGTTTTATCACATTCTAATGATATGTCAATACAACAAGGGCCATAACTTCACAGTCTCGGATTTTTTTGAGTTTAACATATATTAAAACTCATAAAAGAATTCAGAAATACGTTTTCTTTTTCTTTTTTATTTTACCCAAAAAATTCCCGGGCCGAGATACAAGTCGCCAAAAATGACGGTTCTAAATGATTTCTCACTTGGGATTTTCGCTAAAATCTTTAAATTTTTATCTCAGGAACGGTAGAACATGTTTTGTTGCGGTTTGTTTTATATTAAAACTAGTAGTACCCGCACGGCTTTGCCCGTAGTAGAAAATTAAAAGGTCATTCGGTTCGCCAGTATAATTACAAATAATGGATGATGAATTTCTCGCTAATTTGCTATATTCATTTGCTTGCCCATGTCACGGTTCCACGTTCTGATAATTTGATAATTTATTCGTCCACGTTGTGATAATTTGCTCTGTAAAATTTTCTTAAAATTGGAATAGAAAAAGAACAAAATCGAATTTCCGAAAAATCGCTTCGAGGAAGTGGAAGGTGCACACCCCCATGCTACAAAGTAATTTTGTACCAAATTTCATGAAAATCGGCTGAATGGTTTAGGCGCTATGCGCGTCACAGAGATCCAGACAAAGATACTTTCTCAGCTTTATTATTAGTAAAGATGATATTTTTTCTTGTTTAAAAAAAGATGCAACATTTTGAAATATGTGCTTTAATTTTTTCCAGTCTTTTGAAAAAAAAAGTTTAAAATAATTTTAAAAATTTTTTCTCAAAAATGCAAATTTCAAAATTTTTTAAATTTTTTACAGTTTATTAGTACCACTGAGCACTACGTTCCCCGAAAAAGAGAGCTTCCACTTTTTCTTTGAATAGATTTTAGAGGTATTTGAAAACAGGAGGGTTTTTAATGAATTTTTACGTTAAGGCAGCCCTGAAAATTCAAAAATGTTTTTCGCAGCAAGTGACCAGAAAACATTTATAATTCAGTCGTGTAGTGAAATTTTCATTTTGAGACGCTATTTTATCCAGGACATTGAGTTTAGTGAGAAAAAGATGGCATTGCGCTTAACGATTCTTTTAGCGCTACGCTGAAAGGTTGCGTGGGGAAACGCAGCGAATCGGTTGTGGAGACTGCGTTCTTGTTTTCATCTTTACAAATAATAAAGCTGAAAGTCTCTCTGTATGGATCTCTCTCTACTGGATATCTTTCTGTCATTCTCTGTGACGCGCATAGCGCCTAGGCCGTTCGGCCGATTTTAATGAAATTTGGCAAACTTATTTGTAGCATGGGGGTGTGCACCTTGAATTCCTTTTTGGAAAATTCTATTTCTTCTTTTCTATTCCAATTTTAAGAACATTTTACCGAGCAAATTATCATAACGTGGACTATTAAATTACCAAATTATCATAACGTGGAACCATAATGACATTGGTGAGCAAATTGGCGAGAAATTCACCATCCATTAATTGTAACTATACAGGCGAACCAAATGAACTTTTAATTATCTTATACGGGCAAAGCCGTGAGGGGTACCACAAGTAAAAAATAAAACTCTCGGATAAAGTGGAGACTCAAAATGAAAATTACGTTATATAACTTAATTAAAAGTGTTTTCTGGCCACTTGGGATTTTTTCTTTTTTTTTTTTTTTTTGAATTTTCAGATCTGTCATTACGTAAAGAGTTTCTTTAAAAAAACTCATTTTTTCAAATACCTCTAAAATCTGTTAAATGAAGAAAAGGAAGCATTCCTTTTCAGGGAACGTAGTGCTTAGTGGTACTAATAAAATTTATAAAAAAATGAAAATTTTTGAAATTGGCATTTTTGAGAAGTATTTAAAAAAAATTTAAACTTTATTTTCTAAAGACTGGAAAAAAAAACAAACTAAAGCACATATTTCAAAATGTTGCATATTTTTTTAAACAAGAAAAACTATTCATTTAAATAAAACAAACCGCAACAAAATATGCTCTACCGTTCCTGAGAAAATGAACTTTAAAAATTTCGACGAAAATTCCAAATGAGAAATCACGACATGATCGCCATCTTTGGCGGCCTGTATCTCGGCCCAGGAATTTTTTTTGGGAAAAACCAAAAAAACGTATTTCTTATTTTTTTTATGAATTTAAACATATGTCGAATTAAAAAAAAAATCTGAAACCATCAAGTTACGCCCCTTTACGCCCCTTGTTGAATTGCAATGGATTCTAAGAAAAGGGCAGTGTATAGAAAATGAGTTTTTGCGGTATTTGAAGAAACGTGTTTTGGATTTCACACTTACAATAGGAAAATGTCGATATTTGACGTTTTATTTATTTATTTCTTTATTTTTGCTTCATTTTTAATGAAAACTAAATAAGCAAGGATCTACAATAAAGCTTAAATGCAATAAATGACAAAAAAAAAAAAAAAAAATGCAGATACTGCCCTTTATCTTCGCGCAGCAGTATATTGTAGACTATTGTAAACAAAACAAGAAGTTCTGTCTAGAACTAGACGAGCTTACTTTCCCGTATACCCATACTACTTTCCAGTACCTGATCAATATTCTCAAAAATAGCTAAAATCGCAAATTTTTTCAAATATATTTTTAAAATACTAAGTTGATTTTTAGGAATAAAATATTCCTCACTCATCTAAAAAAATTAGATGCGTAAAAAAAAAGAAAGAAAAACCGAACAAATAAAATAGCAGCAACTTTTAAACAAAGCAGCTAATACACTTTTTTCCATTAAAAAAAATCTTTAACAGCTTTAAAAACGAAAAAATAGTAATTAAAATTAATAAGTTCATTAAAATAAATACATCATATAAAAAAAAAATCGTCTTTTTCCCCTGTTGCCAAAAACCTTTTTCAAATGAATTAATGCACTTACCAAAACAAAACAACAACAAAAAAAAAAAAAAACAATAAAATGTCAACTTAAAGAAATAATTTTCACTGTCAAAAAAAAAAAAAAAAATCGTCCGCGCATATCTATCGTCATGCAGAAACATAAATGACTTCGAGTTTATTTGCCAAAAACTGAGTACCTAAATTGAAACTTTAGCGTAAAAATAAGAACAAGTCATATCAACAATAATTATTTCACAGTTAAAACCATAGCTGCGGAGTCGGAGTCGAAGTCAATCTCATTTTGAGATAAAGGAGTCGGAGTCGAAAATTTAAGAATCGGAGTCAGTGATTTGTCCTCCGTGTGCAAATGTTTGCCAAAGCTACGAAGTCAGAGTCGAAGTCGGGGAGTCGGAGTCCGATTAATTGTCGGGAACAGGAGTCGGAGTCAAGTGCCCCCTAAATTCTCGGAGTCGAACTCTGGAGTTTGGCGTCAAGAGTTATTTCCAACAAAATTTGTTTGAAGTAAATCCGCCTTCAAGTACAGAATCTACATTGACTTTCAGTTTCCCCGTAAGCGTTATTGTTAAGAGATTTGAACTGTTCAAAATTGAACGGAAAATTGTTCAAATCAAAAAGATATTTTACATACAAATTTTTCATCAAAAGCTTTTTCCTACAAAGTTTGTTTGAAGCAAATTCGCCTCACAGTTCGGAATTGCCTTGAATTTCCCCGTAGACGCTAATGTTAAGTTTTTTTGAACTGTTCAAAATTGAACAAAAAATATTTCAAATCAAAAAGTAAAATATGGGAATGAGATATCCTCGCCGAGATCTTTCGAACAAAAAAAAGTTTTTTCGAATCGGACTATTCATTCAAAAGTTATTAGGGGGGGGGGGGGGACAGACCGACAGACCGACAGACATTTTTCCCCATCTCAATACCCTACTTTCCAATTTTTAATTTTTCAATATTTATTTAATTATTTTAATTATTTTTGACATTTTTTTGTTTTTCACGATATTTTTAAGATACATTGAGCCTTCTTTCATGCTTTTTTCTCCTTTTTCTGACTTTTACTGGGAAAGTAGGCTAAAAAGAAAAAAAGATTGGTTTACTGAAACAAAAATGCAGCTATAATTCTTTTTTCTGTAATTTTTCATACTATCTATATCATTCAGAAGAGATAAAATTATTTTCCTGCTCTAAGATCTACATCGCTTCGCTCGCCAACTCACCGAAAACCAATTTCACCCTTTTCGCGGCAGAATTCGTTGAAAGAATGTCAAGTTCAAATCCCAGTGGTTCTCTAGGAGACGAGGCTTTTGACAGATAGACTAGTGCAGTCTTTGATAGTATAGATGGATTTTATGCTTTACTCATAAGTTGTGACAAGAAGACAAAAATAAAAGTTCCCCTTTTTGAATTACCTACCTCCCATGCGTATCCACTTCGCTTGGCTTCCCAGCGCTCCCGTATGATGTCCCCTTCGTAGGGTCCGAAGACGGTGCCCTGTGGGAGAGATTTTTCCGACCAGATGCCGAGTCCGGCTTTCCGGATGCCCGAATATCCGACAGACAGGAAAGGGGGTGGAGTCTTCTTGGCTCGGTCTGGTACCCCTTTCGGAACCTGAAAGTTTAAAAACTTACTGTTTCTAAACGTTGCTATAAGTATAGTTTCCCAAACTGTGGTCCGCGGATCCTCGGGAATCCGCGAGTCCATGCCAGGGGTCCGCGGTGCTATTCAGCTTAAACGTCAAATATAATAAATTGAGATTGAGAAGGACGAGTAACAATTGTTTCATTCAAAGAGAAAGCACATTTATAAGAAATAAAAAATTCTTGCTGAACTACATGCAGGATGCAGCAGCTCCCCCCCCCCCCGGAACTCCCGGAAGTAAACACACTACACATTAATTAATTTTGTGTTCATAACGAAGTTCATGTTGTTACAAAACTATATTAAGCAAAATGCAAACATTGAGGCCCATTTTTAACCCTCGACACACAAAGGAAGAGGTTTTTAAGTTTGACGTGTCTGTGTATCTGTATATCTGTGTATCTGTCGATGGCACTCTAGCGCCTAAACTAATGGAGCGATTTTGAAAAAAAAAAAGTTCGAAAGGAGAGTTAACCGTTGTTCTTAGCTGGATTGATAAGTGCAATTTTTGTTTAAAATACGTAGTCAAAATTTACCTTTTGATCACACACCAGTAACATTGGGCCGTGTATTGGACAGGGTCCTTCGTACTCATCTCCACATAAGTCGCAAACTGAAAGGAAAACAAACAGAAAGCAGTAGATTAGCACAGTGTTTATACAACATGCTAACAGAAGTGCAATGAATGCTTTCAAAGCCAATAAATAAGAGAATATTACTACTTATTTTCTTCATTATCACCATTAACGTCTGTATAGCACGTTCGTACTTGGTAAGTATTGTTAAATATAATAAACTAGCTGTACCCGCACGGTTCTGCTCTTGAAAAATAGCTCTTACAGAAAATGTAAATTTTCCTTCCCACTCTGAAATAAAAAGTAAAGATATTTTTTTTACTAGTTATTACCCTCCCCCCTTCTTCCCCACTCTAAAGCATTTTCCCTATTATAATAACCCTATTTTAATCACTCTAAATCTTTTCCCTATATATTTCTACATTTGAACGAAGCCATTGTCTCACACTTATCATAACGATTATATTTACAGCTTATACCGATATGGTATTTTTATTTCTTTTTAATCTTAAATGACAAGAATGAGTAAATTTTGCTGTTTAATTTCATCTTTGTAGGTGTTTTTCCTGTAAAAAGAACGTTATTTTGCACACACACAAAAAAAAACCTTTTTTTAAACGTAAAATCTGCTTTGTTAGAGTTAAGCCTTGGGGAAAAAAATGAATGTATGCAAGTCGCAGACGACCATGTAACCATGACGACCGAAACTAGTGTCCCTGAATAAATGACGATGATAATGAAAAACAATGTGCTAGACTTATTCTCGTCGTCATCATGGTAATTTAAAAAATCAAATGAACATCACCTTCGGTCAAGTGAGATTAATGAGCAATTCATGATTGTTCAATATATATATATATATATATATATATATATATATATATATATATATATATATATATATATATATATATATATATATATATATATATATATATATATATATATATATATATATATATATATATATATATATATATATATATATATATATATATATATATATAAAAAATTAATTTGAATTTTGACATCTTGAATTCAAATTATGTGTTTCGCAATCACGAGTGTGTGTATGTAGGCGTGTGTGTTTGTGTGTAGGGGATATGTGTATGTGTGTAGGCATGTGTGTCTGTGTGCTGGTATAAGTGTATGGGTAGTTGTGTGTATGAATGTGTTGTGGGGGGGGGATATGTGTATGTGTGTAGGCATATGTGTTTGTGTCTGTGTGCAGGCATGAATGTGTGGGTAGTTGTGTGTATGTGTGTGTATGTTTTGTGTGAGTATGTGTAGGTGTCTGTATGCGTGTGTGTATGTGTGGGTAGTTGTGTGTATGTGTGTGTGTGTATGTGTGTGTGTGTATGTTTTGTTTGAGTATGTGTAGGTGTCTGTATGCGTGTGTGTATGTGTTTGTGTGTGTGTGTGTGTGTGTATGTATGCGCGTGTGTGTAGGACATGGATGCAACCTGGAGACAGTTTTCGCTATAGGAGCAGCATCGTGAGGAGCCGGTCGACGGTGTTGGTGCGGAGGGTGGCGGTGGGAAAATAGAATGATAGCACGCCAAAAACAGTCAAATGAAAGCAATAAGCAATCGTGATTGCTCAATAAATAAATAAATAAAATAATAATAATGCTAATAATTTCTGGGACAGCTTGTCAGGTTCTGAGACTATTTCACAGGAACACTGCCAAAACGTAACGAGTCACAGCTTGAGCATCTTTGGTTTAGAGCCTTTCTTTTCTTTGGTCTTACACAGTGAACTCAAGAAAATCTCGAATAAAACATGTTACCCTCATAAAACCTGCAACATCAACAAAAAAGACATTCTCCAGAAAATTAAAAGAATTCTTTTGCCTGCAAATAATCACCTAGAAAGCTTTTATGAGTTACTTAGCTTACAACACGGTTCTTTTATTTCATCTTTTCTTCTTTTTTTTTCTGTTATTTCGTGTATCAAATTTAACACAATTTTTACAATTAAAGTAAACCAAAAATAATAACACTTTCTCGAAATTAATTTCATAACAAAAATAATTAAACATTCATAAGAATGCTGGCAGAAATTCTTGCACAGAACCCCTAACTTACATAAAAATTCATCGTCACTCGGTACGTCTTCCTCCTTGTAAGAAATCTTGGGAATGCTGCGTTTTGGATATCTCGGCTGCTCGGCTTTTTTCAGAGCTGGAGAAAGATGTTTATTCACAAATTGTAAAGTCAGAAAACCACGATATCAAACGACTCAAATTCAGTAACAAAAACATACTTTTCACTGGAATGTCATCTACAGGAATCCTATTGTCCTGGCAAAAGGCATCCAGTTTGTCAAAATCTAATCTTGCCACTGAAAGCATATCTAGCAAGAATTTTTCCGTTTCCGTGCTAAGCGGGTTTTTTTGAGATGTTTTTGTGCTCTATAAGAAAGAGAAAGGATTGTTCAATTTATTTTTTTTTTTTTGTATTTCATTTCATAAATTCATTCAATACAGATTTTAATTTACTTTTCAAAATAATCTCTTAAGAATGCCTGTGAAAAATGGTTTTATTTTAATGTACGTATTTTAATTTTGAGAAAAGGCTTGATATATCGTTTGTAGCAAAAGTAAAATGACAGCACATTTTGCACTTAAGTCGATGCTACATGCTCATATTACATATTTGCCTTGAAAACTCTGCACTTGCTGCTCCCCCCTCCATCTCCCCTTTAACACTTTGTTTTCAGTTTCTACTGACCTTTACAAGTTTTGAATAATTTGTGTACAATTTGTTTTACAGAATTACAAAATAGACATCGGAAATATTTTTATTTACTCAAAACAAGATTCACAATTTGAGATTATATGAAGCAGTGAGAAGCAAAGGGAGAAATGCCAAAACTAAAAATTTGAAGAAAACCAGAACAAATGATAGATGAGCCTCTTCCTCGTCTTGGGGCAAGCGACAGTACTAGTAGCCCTGGTAGGTGCTGCTGTACAGAATGATTTCGAAAAACTTTTCAATGAAACCCTGCCTAGGACCTTATCTTTAAAAGTGTTTTACTCAAAACTTGAAAATGTCCACTTACATACCTTTGCTTCTCACTGCCTCATATGTGACTAGCTGCGTTACCCGGCGTTGCACGGTCTATTCGAAAAGTAAATTAATTTCAAGCGATGCGTGCATGTTCCTACATCTCGGAACAATGGCGACAGTTCTAAAAAATCACCGTTAAAGTTTGAACTTTAGTCGCTAAAAATTCCCATTTGAATGAGAAAACGTCGTAAATAAAGTTTACACTCCCCTAAAACTCAAAATACCCGAATGAATAAAAAGAAAATACAAGCAAAAGGATCATTAAAATAAAGGCAACAGGCCCTTTGAATCCCTATTAAGAGTAAGACAACAGCCCCCTAAAATTCCCAGTACAAACTCGACCTCAGTCCTTAAAATTTCTTTGAAGACAATCAGCTCTTATTAATGACTAGAAAATCGCCCGTCATGGTATGACGGGTGAAAATTGGATCTTTGGTGATAGGTTGATTGTTGGAATTTCAACCTTAACTCCAGTGGATTAACCCTAAACTTCAGAAGATACCGTTCATTGTTGATCACTTTTTCGTTTCTTCATTCCCCTGAACTGACACAGTAAAACAGTTTAGTGACGGAATCCAGTTCAGTCTTGTCAAAATAAAGCCTTTCCCGGTATTTTAAACATTACCGAAACATATTATCGAATTATCATGCCGTGGTCCGATTTCTAGTGTTGATGACGTCAGGAGCGTAACTCGATCATTGGCTATTATATACTCAGGAACATTGAAAATAGCGCCCCAAAGAGAAAACATTGGATTGAAGTGAAATTTAATGTACAGAATAATGAAGGTGAGACAATTAAACAAATACAGGCTAAGAAATGAGATGAATACAGAGTGTTACTTCAATAGAGAGCGTTGTACCCCCTTTTGCTGCAATACAAGCCGCAACACGGTCCCACATCGAGCTAATTAAACGTCTGATGTTATCCTGAGGCGAATAGACCCACAAATTTTGAACAGCCATTTCTGATTCTTGCACAGAGTAGCATGCGGCATTTGGCGTTTCAGCCGTTCCCATACATGCTCTATAGGGAACAAGTTCGGGGAGCGGGCTGGCTATGGAAGAGTCTCGAAAGGACCTAAGAAGTTTTGAGCAACTCTAGCTGTATCCGGACGAGCATTATCTTCGGGGAAAATTACCCATGGAAGACCATTTAGGAACCTTCCTAAATGTGGTTTCAGAATTTCGTTAACATAACGCTGGCCAGTTAAGGTTCCACGTACCACAACTAGAATAGACCGGCTATCATTGGTTATGGCCCACCAGACCATTATACCCACAGTTCGGACAGTGTATCGTGCGATAGGATAGGTGGAATGGTACCTTTCTCAGGGCACCTCCACACCCGTGCGCGGTAATCATCTAAAATCCCCAAAACGAATCAAGGTTCATCACTGAACACCACTTTTTGCCAGTCAATGGCGTTCTACATCGCTCTGGCTTCGCGCCATCGTGGACGAAGATGCCTATGTTTTGGTGTTAAAGGGAGTACACCAAAAGGAGACTTGAACTGCAGATTCACTTCCACTAGACATTTAGAAATGGTTCGGGGAACAACTGCTACCCCTACGTCTGCTTGTATGGTGGAACGAGTCACTGTGGGAACTACGAGCGCTTGGCGGATGATCCTTCGATCCTCTCTCCTCGTGGTCGTCCCGGTCGCTCCAGACCCAGTTTTTCGCAGGTAAGAACCATTTCGTGTCTACTGCCTCCAACAGTTTCCAACGGAACACTGCGAAAGATCGACCTGGGCTGCAACACGGCTCGTAGACCAGCCCGCAATTTTCATTCCGGTGATCAAAACTCTCTCAAACTCGCTTAATTGTGAGAAAAGTTTTCTAACTCTCTAACCTGGCACTCTTCACTCATTAAGGTTCTGCAACAATCAGGCTAAAATCGCAACATTTGGGGTGGAAGGAATCTGTTTCCATGTCGTCTATCTTTTTGCGTGTAAGCGCCGGAAAGAAGAAGAAGAAGAAGAATCGCAACATTTATAAATCTTACATTATGCACTGGTTTAAATAGCACCTTTTTCCCCATTGCACCGATACTGTGGGTAAACGGTCATGCGCATTGACACACACACACGCACCAAACTTGGATAATTTGCATCTCAGATGTCACTCTTCTAAAAGCGAAATTTCGCGATTGTACCTTTCTTCTTTCTTGGGGCGTTATTTCCAATGTTCCTGAGTGTATATATGAGGATTTTTAGAACAATGTTTGAAATAACGATAGTAGAATTTAAAAAAAAAAATATTTTTTTGACAGACATAAGTTAGTGATATAGAAAACAATATGAGATGAATGTAACATACTTTTTCTGGTTTTGTCTTCTCTGGACTTAGCAGCAGCCAGTCAGGTGTATTGTCATCTAGGTAAAACAGTATCTTAATAAAACTCCTTAAAAGCAATACGCAACAATAAAGAATACCAAGCATTATGGAATTAAGATTTTCAAAAAAAAAAAAAAAAGTCTAATTATTAATTAAATATTAATTTTGTGAAGAATTTGAAGTTGATTATATTTTAAAATAAACAAACTAAAAAACTAAAAAGATCAAAATGAAAATAATAGTTTGAGGGTTGCTGTTTTTTATGATTTCATAGGCTGAATGATAATTTATTCTCAAAGGTTTCTTTGTGATTCCATCTCCCGAAGGTTTTTTTATTTATATTTATTGACAAAATTTTGTATTTTTGTTTGAGAAATTTCCCCCTCACTCTTAGCGGTTTCGTTTATTCCACGACCGACGCGAAAAAAAATCAACTATAATCTAACAAATTTCATTTCTTCTTCTTTTTTCTTTTCTTTTTTTTTTTTTTTTTGAAAATAATCAAAAGGAGCAAATTACTTTGTTTAATAAATATCTGTGCCATATGGAGCTTAATAGGTAGGTTGAATATTATTAATCTTTGGGTGAAATTCCATTTTCACTGAGAAAGTTATGTAACTCGATCTTATAGATTCGTCAGTCAGTTGATTCATTTAGTGATCAATTTTGATGTTCTTCAGTGCTTTTGGTCTTGTTGAACGAATGGTAGATTGGATGAATCAAGTTAAAATGATAATTTGAAACATTCTAATTCATAATTATTAAAATACTACTAATTAAAAATTTTAATTTGCTGCAATACTAAATTAATCGTTAAACATTTCGAACTGATGTTTCGATGGAATAGATGTGTGAATTACTAGAATTTTTAGATAAAGGAAAAAAACTGAAAAAATGTAAGAAATAAAGCCGATTATCTATAAAAACATAACTTATTTTTAAAAGTAAAAAAATAAAAAATAATAATAATAATAATAATAATAATAATAATAATTTTGACATTTTGAATTCAAATTATGTATTTCGCAATCACGAATGTGTGAGTATGTAGATGTGTGTATCTGTGTCTGTGTGCAGGCATGAGTGAGTGTGTATGTATATGCATGTGTGTGTGTGTAGGATATGGACGCAACCTGGAGACGGTTTTCGCTAGAGGAGCAGCATCCATCGGGAGAGACCGGCTGACGGTGGTGCTGCAGAGGAAGGGGGGGGGGGGGAAATAAAATCATAGGACGTCAAAACAGTCAAATGAGAACAATAAGCAACGTGATTGCTCAAAAAAATCTTAAAACAAAATTGATGTTTCACTTTTAAACAATTTTTGAAGTCGGTATTGATGAATATGTACACTAGGGTGGTCACAAAAAATCGATTTTCGAATTTCTTCTGCGGCACCCCCCCTTAAATGTGCCAATGAACTAGAAAACATGATTTGCAAAGTTTCAGCTCTATCCGATAATATTAACACGTGCCGCAAAGAGCCTAAAGTTACAAAAAACAGTGATTTTTAGCAAAAAATCGTAGTTTTTCTTCTTTAAAACCAAAACTTTTCATCCTAGAAACTTCGTTCTGGTCTCATTTTATAGGAAATTTTATTCTCGTGATCAGTTATCTAAGCCAATTTTTAAACAAAATTTATTGAATGGTACTTGGCATTTTTCAGGTCAGGTCGTGGAAGATATTATCAATAAGGAATTTTCATGCAAATACCTAAAAGTATTACAATATTCAATTCATTTATCTGCTTTTGTTGATTTTAATTGATCCATTAAAAAGGCTTCATTTGGAAGTACTTTAAAAATTAAATGCAACAAATTGCTGATTTAAAATAAAGGAACTAAGTAGTTCAGAAGAGAAAGCAGTGTTAAAATTACAAAAAAGAAAAGAAAAATCGAATGCATTTGCTTACAGTGTGAAATTATACATCATTATGTTATTACTTTTCATTGAGAAGTTAAAGTGGTAATGGCTTCGATATGATAGATTTTGATGAATGGAAAAATGTGCCTGCCTTCGGACATAACTTGTAATAGAAACTGTCGTTAGTTAGAAATTAGTTTTACACCTGTTTCAGCTGTGCCATTGACAACCCTTAAACTGTTTACTATCTTTTTAGCTTTAATATTGGTTTTCACACTATTCATCAAGATCAGTATTTAAAAATTTTGTATCGATTTCGAATCTCTTTAAATAATTGTATATCATAAAAAGTTTGAGAAGAAATAAAAAAATCTACTTCTTTGTCCAATAAACCAAGCTTCTTTCAGCTTGAGCTGTGCTTCTGTAGCCCTATCATCACAATCATCTTCATTATCTCCTACTTCGGATTTTAATTTTTCAGCCTTCTTTGTTTTGATCTTTTTTTTTCTCCCTAAAGCATCATCAAAAAAGGAAAATGCAACTTCAGGGACCACAAATGGTTAATTATTTTAGGTAGTTCTGTGCCTACATCATCTTCATAAATACTCTTGTATTGAACCAAACATTTTACTAACTGTAGATCTTGGTTGGGAGCCAAAACTGGATCGCAGACAATAATCCGTACTTTTCCGTAAATATTGTTGATAAACAACCAAATATCTTGAATACCTTTTATTTTGAAATCGATTAAGGAAAGCTCATCCCTGAGAAGATATATTTTTAAAGAGTATATGAAGGGGAGTGAGAAGCAAAGGAATGTAATTGCCAAAATTAAAATTTTCCAGATAATCATTACAAATAATAGGGGAACGTCTCCTCTGCTAAGGGGCAAGAGATGGTACTAGTAGCTTTAGTAGGGGCTGTTATTTCGCATGATTTAGAAAAACAGTTCAATGAAAGTCTGAAAAGGATCTGCACTTTAAACGCATTTTATAAGGAACTTTGAAAAGTCCATTTACGTCTTTTTGCTTTTCACTACGTCATCTGGCCTTTGCCATCCATCTTGTGTGATGATCCCTGAATTGGTTAAGTAAAGTGGAATGAACTTCTTATAGGCACCTCTAAGCTGCTACTGTTTTTATTTCTCAAAAAAAAAAAAAAAAAAAAAAAAAAAAAGCTTGGAATTTCACCTTGATTGCTTATTTTCTTTTTAATCTTCTATACTTGCTTTGAATTGCTTCTTATCTATATCATTCATCCTGAAATTCTTGAAAAATATCTGGTTGAGGACTAGTGGACGTACCTACTTTTCAAATCCAAACTCCTTTCAAACCAACTTCTAAGATGTGGTAGCAAGAAGCTAAATACAAAAACTTTTTCTGTAACAAACTGTACTAACAAAACGCAGGTTTGTACTGCAGAAAGGAGCCATAAAATGACTGTCAGTTTAACGAAAACCTTAAAAAGTCCTCGTCTAAGAACACATTCCACTATCTTGGGAATCGTAGTTTTTGCTTTCTCTGGGGGGGTCGAAAACCCTTACAAGACTGGGACTTTTAAGCTATTGTTTAGGGCTGATCACCGAGGAGGAAAGCAACGTTCCTTATTTATGGCCTCTACAGTTGATTTCATAAGTTTTACGTGCAGTTGTTTGTTTTAGCTTTGAGTTTTAGAGACATAACTATAGTACAGTGAACCAGCGCCGTGTCCAAGGGGAGGGTTTTAGGGGTTAAACCCCTCCCATTGGGGAAAATATAATAAAAAACCAAAAAAAAAAAGTACATATTTGACTTAAAACAACTTTAATGTTGAAGTTTGTATACAGCATTAAAAAAATTTATCTTTGAAGTTTACCGACATTTTTTCTTTTTCTAGCTCGTCTGAAAAGAAGAAAGTCTTCAGAATTCTACTCCTCCGATCCCCCACCCCCCTCCCCTCCAAAAGCATTACTCAGCATCAATTTTGTTTCCAGATCTTCAATTTCGCAAAATTTTCAGAAAAAACCCCCGAATGTCTAACAAAATCGCTTAAAATTCCATTCGAAAAACGCGTCAAGTTGGATTTGGTTCAGTTTTGTTAGGGCCCTAATGTTACCAAATATGATCTTACAGTCACGTCTTTAAGACTAATTTCAGAAAAAAATCGGGCAAAAGCCCTCGAATCGTCTTTCTTTAGCATCATCAAAAATTAGGTTTTTTAAACACTTCCGAAAAATTAAAGTGGAATAGCCTCTGAACCCTTCTTTCTAATATCTTAGAACATTGCTTAAATTTTTAGCACTTAAATTTAGCACAGGGGACAGCACCAGAATCCCCTCCCCGTAAAAATCTTCAAAGTTTGTCTGCAATTGCGTTTTTCGAATTTCAATTCGGAAAATTTGAAAGGGAGAGGAGAAATTGATTTCTATCTTTTTTCAAGGGGAAAAAAAACGATCTGGGGAAGTTTCTGAGCTTACCCCTACGTCAATAAATATGGCCTATAATCGCGTTTTAAGGCGTAAATTCTACAAATTTCCGCGGGGCCAAGTACCATCTAAAATTCCGCTTTTAAAACTAAAAATTTCAAAAAATTTCCGGGGGAGGACTCCGGCCTCCCGTTATCAGATTAGAATATTTTTTCAATGTGCACCCCTTAAAACTATTTTCTAGTTGCGCCGCTGTTTTGCACTCATAATTTTAAATTGTTATATAAGTACATATTTTTAACTACAAATTTGATCCGGATAAACAGGGGCTGAACAAAAACTATGCTCTACTGCAAAAAACACAATAATAGAATTGATAATCTTACTTAAAACGACGTCTGAAAATTTGGAACCCTCCCCCTCCCCTCCCCAACACAAACCGCTGTACCCCTCATTGTAACCATTTAACAGAAATGAAATGCAAGTAAGAACGAAGAAACATTGAAACCAAAACCCCTCCCTTTATGAATTTCTGGACACGGGCCTACTTCAAATTACGAGAAATTGTCTTCGTTGTAACGAGGTTTTTAGTTATGAAATTCGAGCAACGTAATGGAAATAAAATCGGAGCTGAAAATTTCTTTCGTTGAAACAGATATTTCGTTGTATCAGTATTCGTTGTAACGGGATTTCACTGCATATATTTCTGATAATATCGCTGTTTTTGCTCTGATAGCTTAACATTGTAAGGAGGTTACAACCATTAACTAAAAGAAGCAATACAATTTATATTATAATGATTCGTTCTTTTTACGCGATTTTGATTATATAGTTACGCCCTAACTTGAAAAATCCTGAATAATGTTCAATGGATTTTTAAAAGAATTTAGATGAAATTAGACTTAAAGAAAATGAAATTCCCTATAAAATGAGACCAGAACGAAGTTTCTAGAATGAATAGTTTTGGTTTTACAGCTGAAAAATTACGATTTTTTGCTAAAAATTGCCATTTTTCGTAACTTTAGCCTCTTTGCGGCATGTGTTAATATCATCGAAATGATTTGAAACTTTGCAAATTACATTTTCTAGTCTATTGGCACATTTTAATGGGGTGCCGCAAAAGATTAGTTGAAAAAAGTTTTTCCCCATGTACCTTGTGACCCTCCTAATGTACACACAATGCACCAGTAGCCGGGTTATGACCTCCAGAGACTGCAGTTTCGTCTATGTTATGGGCTCGTCAGTCTGGAATAGTCAATAACCAATCTGGAGGTAGGTGACATCTCTTTACTGCTTGTGATGTATATAATTATTTTTAATCATTATTTACAAACATACGAAGGCTGGTCGAGAAGTATCTAACTTTTTTTTTTGCAGGTGTGTCTATGACTGAGTTAGTTTTGACTGAGTTAGTGTACTGAGCTCTCGTCGCATTTTTTAGTTTCGAGCAAAATGACGGAACGATTGGAACAGCACTTACGGCATCAAATTTTGCAAGAAACTGAGTGACAGCCAAAGGAAAAACCATGCGAAAGAGGCAGACGGCTTTCAGACGTTTCTTTAGCACATTTCTCGCCATTGGTTTCAGCGCTTTTGAAGAAAAACTAATCAGAGTCCTGTAGTTCAATAGGCTCTTTACTCCCCTGATATGGTCCCTTGCGACTTCTGGCTGCTTCCCAAACTTAAGAGGAGAATGAAAGGTTAGTGCTGCTCCATTTGTCTCGTCATTTTACTTTCAATTAAAAAATTCGACAAGGGCTCTACACTTTACGTCAATCAAACTTTGTTTGACAGCGACTAACGCTATCGATAAACGGAAAATATTCACGCAAAAAAATAAGGTCGGATACTTTTCTAACAGCAATTATGTATTAAAATCGGCACCTAATTAGCAAGACTTGCTTTTCAGATAAAGGGCTTGTCAGCGATGAAAGCTAGATTCAGTACATCAAAGCCAGACTAACGTAAGTCACATTATAACTACTTTGCACGAGAACGTAAAAAACGTCTGTCTCGTGCATGCAAGGGTTAGGACTTGCACTCTTTTAATGTTCGTAAATAGTTTTGAAGAACTTTGTTTTTTTGAATTACGTTTTTATGTTTCAATGCGGAATAGAATTCTGCATCTGTAAAATTGTCATCTTTGAATTTACGTCAGTCTCTCCCTTAGGTAGAGGTTTTTTTTTCCCAATTAATTTTTTTTTCTCTTTTTTTGCTTTTGACACAAAGTATTAGGACTTCTTCCTGTAAATACGGAACGTTCTGGTATCCAGAATATAAAAAATGTTCATTATTGATTTTTTAAACTTACTTTTCTTAGGCTGCTTTTTCCCAGTTCTTGATACAGCGAAGGGCACTATTTTTGGTTTTGCCGCAGTAGCTCCTTGAGAAGTGAAAAGAAATCACAATTATATTTACAATTAAGTCCGTGCTCAAGGGGAGAGTTTAAGAGTTAATCCCCTCCCATGAGCAAAAATGATAAAAATCAATATGAAAATATGAAGAAATTGCACATTTAACTTATATTAGTTTTAAAGTTAATGTTTGTGTACAAAGCTTTTTTTCTCATCATTTCGTTTAAAGTTTTGTTAGAATTTACGATTGTCCACTCTTTACCGACTGAAATTATGTTTTGGAATTACCACTGAATGGTCTGACAGTACTAAGTACAAAGCATGTATTACTAAAATATTGCTTCGTAATAAGAGGATGATGAAACTGGCATTTCTCGAGAGGTAAGAATATTGCTACTATGAAGATGCATGATGATCGTGTTTGGTAATCTAATTTGCTTCTTCAATGACTCCTCCATGTTTAGTCTATTTGGCATTATTTCGTAATATATAAAACCAGAAAAAAACGATACACATATATGCGAGAAGAAAAACGTTTTTTGATACCTTTTACAATGTGCTGAAAAGTAAACAGATAAAACGTTTGACTTGAAAGCACCTGCATAATGAATGAACATTGTGGTCATTAACGCAGCCAGAATTTACCACATTTGGGATAGGGGTGGGGGGAAGGATCATGAAAGACCTAACATGTATATAAAATTCCAACCCAGGAACGGTGAGATAGCTAAAACAAAGGGTTCGGTGGGGTTGTCTGGTTGTGACCATGAAACCACAATGAATTATTCGAGGCATGGTATGTGTTCATGATAATGTGAGTAAAGAAAAAAAACTTTAAACCCCCTCCCTTTGTAAAATCGCAGATTTGGGACTGTTTTCCGCGATCTAGTTTCTGTGTTTAATAAAATCACTACTAAACGTGATCTGTTAGTTTCAAACACCAAAAATATTGCTGCAATTGTTAAAATCAACGTAGTTGAAGCAGAAAACTGCAAAAACATTGTATACGAAACAGTTGCTTATAGTCTAAGATCCCACTAGGCTTGACCTACCCTCATAGAGTCTCCTAAAATTGTTATCCAGATGAAGAGCAAAAGTTGTAAATAAAACGTGAAAGTAAGAATTTCTACCTCTTTCACGTGACCTAATCAGGGTGCCAGAGGTTGCAAGGTGCCTAAAAATGAATAATTTACCCTCATCGAGTTTCCGAAAATCGTTATAACAAATGAATAGTAAAAGATGGAAATGAAACGCTAAGGTTGCCTACCCTTTTCCGGTCCCTAAGCAGGGTTGTCAGGGGATAAAAGGTTTTCAATGAGGGAGATAATTTACCCCTCATCGAGTTTCCGGAAATTGTTGCCATAAATGAAGAGTAAAAGCTGTAAAGAAAGTCTTAAAGTAAGCTTACCTACTCTTTTCCAGTCCTTAAGCAGGGTTGTCAAAGGCTAAAAAGTTCCGAAAAATTGAATAATTTACCCTCATCAAGTTTCCAAAAGTTGTTGTCATAAATGAAGAGTAAAAGCTGTAAAGAAAACGTTAAAATAAGGTTGACTACCTTTTTCCGGTCCTTAACTAGGGTTGCCAGAGGCTAAAACGTGCCCACAAATGAGTAATTTACCCTCATCGAGTCTCCACATAAGTTAGATAGAAAAATGTAGGTAAAAATATTACGAAACCGATGGCATAGGGTTGCCTAAGCAAAAGTGCTCCAATCATAGGGTTGCCGCTATTCAAAGTTTCAATATTGAAACTTTGAATAGCGGCAATCCTTTGATCACAGGAATACTCCTATGAACTCACATGAATACGTTTTATGCATTTGTTAAAACTTGAATGAACGCAAACGATTTGTAACCATGATGTCGATTTGTAACGATTTGTAAACATTTTTCTTCTTAGTAAGGTGCAAATTAAAAAAAAAAAAGAAGTGCACAAGTTTAACGATTCAAAAAATAAATAAATAAATAAAAGAAAATAAAATAAAATAAAATAAATAAATAAGTAAATAAATAAATAAAACTAAATAATAGATAAAAACATCGAAGGTACATAAGTTTGAGGGAGCAAAAAAAAAAAAAAAAAAAAAAAAAACAAGGTCGCACAAGTTTGAGTATGCAATAAGAAACAAATGCTCCTACGTTCGAGAGTAAAAACAAAGTACAAGTTCGAGGAGAAAAAAAAAACAAAATGGCTTATGTTCAAGATACAAAAAAAAAAAAAAAAAAAACGAGGGCGCTCGTGTTTTCAGAAACAAAAACGCACAGGTAAAAACGAAGACGCACAGGTTTGAAGGTGTAAAAAAAAAAAAAAAAAAAATGGCACAGGTTCAAGGGCGCAAAAAAACATATTTTTTTTTTTTTTTTTTTTTCAGAAAATGCAGCTGAATCTCATGGCAAAATAAGATTTATTTAAAAAAACTAGGGGGCTCTGCCCCTGATCGCTGACGCTCACCAACTCCCGAAAATTTCGTCGCAATCTTATTTGATTCGCAAAGATTTAAGTCGTCAATTAGAAAGAAACAGACTTAAAAACGCAATATGAGCTCCCTTTGGATCAAAAAGCACTCCTTCCCCGGGTCTCAAAATAACTTGTACCAACTTGCAGAGTCACAAGGGCTAAGGGGCTCCTGAGCATTACAAAACTGCGGTTTTGTACGTTTCAAAAGTCGCTTTCATATTCGTAGTCTCTGTTAATATATTTTACTCTTTAGCTCGGGGCTTGAATTGAGTTGAGCCTAAGATTTTCCGTTAAAATCAAAACCCTTAAAGTTTGTGAATAAGAAAGAATAAACATGTGAATCGAAAAGACGTAACTATGACAACGCAAAATAAAACATCAATAATTTTAATGAGGTGATATTATTCGAACTTTATTTTTAACGGCTTGTAACTTTTTTTTTCCTTTGGAGATAGAAACTTAGTTTTTCGACCGTAGGTCGAGTTAAATCTGGAGTAAAAAAAAGCCATTCTTTCCAGTTGTGTCAAAAAGAAAACTGTGGGACAATTCCTTCGCTTTTTACTGATAGATATAATGAAGAAAGTAGTGTTTAAGTTTTAGCTAAGCCTGAAAAGGTACGAGCTAAAAACGCAAACAACTCCTGCCGTATTTAAGTTAGAGCATTAAAACAAATTGCGTAGAACGCGAAAAATTCTCTCCTTTCCAATGATACATAATATTAATATGTGCAAGTAATTTTTCACCCCTTAATAATAGGCAATAATAGCCAATTTGAGCAAAATTTGAGCTTAAAAAGTTAATTACAAAAAAACTAATTCGAATGTAAAAAATAAAACCCCAGGTACACACCCCCTGGGCTCGAAGTAATTTTGTACAAAATTTCAAGGCTGTAGGTGCTATGGGGTCTCCTGGGCGCAGGTCCGCTACAGACTTCCTTCTAGAATTTCTTTGAAACCTTACTTTTATTCACTACAAGTAGCACCCGCACGGCTTTGCCCGTAGTAGAAAATTAAAAGGTCATTTGGTTCGCCTGTAGATTAACAAATAATGGATGAATTTTCTCGCCAATTGGCTTGTGCCCATGTTACGGTTACACGTTATGATAATTTCGTAATTTACTCGTCCATCTTATGATAATTTTGTTCTTAAAATTTGAATAGAAAAAGAACCACATCGAATTCTCGAAAAATCGCTTCGAGGTTCACACCCCCATGCTACAAACTAACCTTGTCCCAAATTTTATGAAAATCGGCCAAACGATCTAGGCGCTATGCGCGTCACAGAGATTCGGACAGAGAGAGATCCGGACAGAGAGACTTTCAGCTTTATTATTAGTAAAAGAAAGATAAAAATAAAGATAAAGAAAAGATAAAGAGACAATAGGTAAGTGTCCCCCCCCCCCCCCTCGAGCAAACGGAACCTCTTCGAGAAAAACATTGTTTCAGGAAATTCTAAACTAAATCTTTCTTTAGCTTTAACGAAGAACCTAACTCGGCTTTAACTTTAGAATTGTTTAAACTTACCAGAAAACACACCAGTTTTGCCGTCTCGAATGTTGAATTTTTTTTATCCAGAAATTATCTAAAGTTTACTAAGAAATATGCAAGTAATAATAATCCGCACTTTAGCAAACACATTATACACAAAGAAATGTTTATGAAGAAGATGCAGAATACATATAAGAATAGCA
Organism: Uloborus diversus; assembly: GCF_026930045.1. Classification (NCBI taxonomy): domain Eukaryota; kingdom Metazoa; phylum Arthropoda; class Arachnida; order Araneae; family Uloboridae; genus Uloborus; species Uloborus diversus. The sequence continues at coordinate 139,595,527 of NC_072738.1, forward strand.
AAAAAAAAAAAAAAAAACGGATTGTTTTCCCTTCAATTTCATTAATAGAATTCCGTTCTTAAAATTTAAATGATTTCATCTCACCGTTTTAAAAATATGCAACATCCACATCTGCAGAATATTAGTATATCCACATTCATTGAATTTACATCTAAAGATCAACATTAATTTATTAAATACAGTAGTATTTTTTACCGTTCGAGTCATTTTTCAGTCCTTTAGTTTTTCTTCCAACTGGCGTCGCAATTGACTTGGATTTCATAAAATTCGGAATCTTTGCCGACAGACCTAAAATATTTCAAAATTATACTGCAAAATAATACATTTTTATGTCTTTTTAGCTTCTAAAAATTTCTAACTTACGAAAGTAAAATGTTTCATGCATTGAATAATTAAAACAAAATAAGATTGGAATAAAATAAGAAATAAAGTATTAATGTTAATAAATAATCAAAATTTTTAAGGGGAAAAAAGATCATTTTTAAACTATAAATTATAAAGCATATTAAAAAAAAATGGAGTAAAACTAAATAGAAGGTAATCTAAACACAAAGAACGATGCGAGTTTTAAATGAAAACAACATGGTTTCCATGTACTACTTTCAAAGAATCTGTCTTACCTACAGATATCAAAAATTCATAATTCCGTTTAAGATTTACACAACGGGATTTTTCGTAATAGCCCATAGAATCCCATTCTTCAGCATTGAAATAACGCTTAATATCATTTTCGTTGATATCCATTAGATAAGTTTAATATTCGGATAAAATATTTAAACTCGGCAAACATGCGACAATAACAGTCTATGAAATTAAGTAAATAAAAGTTCCTTTAAACATTCAAAAACATATTCCAAACGATACTAAATTTAAGTACATAAAAATCGTCTGCTAAACAAAAATGATGCATAACAATTTTTTTCTCAAATTAAAAATAAACTTTATGGAATTTTTTTTATAAATGCAATATTATTGCTTTCTTTTTATTAAAATAGTCCTTGAAATTACTTTAATTATGACAGCAATAACGTACTTAAAAAAACCGATTGAAATTGACCAATTATTTAATTTTTGAAGCATCGTACTTTTTTTTCAGGCAGGCGAAGATTAAATTCGGAACTCCAGCACTCGAATACGCTACCTTGCGGTGATTTACAAAACTGCAAATGAAACTAAAACATTGCCACGTTGCGTTCCACGTGTGTCTGTTGACGTAAACACAGGCAATTTGTTCTGAGTATTTATTAACGCAATCGATGTGTCTTAGTTTGCTTTCAGCTACAGAAATTAATTCGTCCCTTAGTAGTATTCTCGAGCTTCTCAAAATAATGTTAGTTTTCATTATTTCCTTCTAAATATGAGTTGCATAATAAAGCGAAAATTCTGGATTAACAAACTTGGATAACGTTATACAAGGTAAAAAATGTTATTGTTTTGTATGAATTTGTAAGAATATGGGGGGGGGGGGGGTTTAATCTTCAATTAATTAAACTTACCATATTTTACAGCAGCATTTAGTTGGAACGGACAGTATGCAAAATATTTTCTTGAATATATTATCGTAGAACAAAATGAAAAATGTTTAACCGAGAAAGAATTTACTTTATTCCTTTTATTCTCAGCTAAAAGGTTTCGCCAAATTTGTTTAGGGTTATAGTTTTAGTATTGTGCGAGCAAAGTAGCCTTCGCGAGATTTTGCGTTTTTAGTTAAACCTTTTTTAATTTTTATCATGAATGGAATAAAATGGTAGTAAGATTACAGAATTCGATAAGTGAAAAGAAATAATGGTCAATCAACTGAAAAGAAAACTACCACCATATATCCGTGAGAATTTTGTTGATGATTTGCATAACATGACACAGTTAAATCGTAACTCAGAAATTAGAAAAATCGAAACAGAAAATTTTTAAATTAACCGATTCGGGAATTCGAGAGAAATAAGCGCTAGCCAAGCAAGGCAAAAAAGTATCATCTTCTTTCGATAATAATTTGTAATGTCATATTGAATTTTCTAGCATTAATTGTTATTCTTTTCAGGCCACAATTATTATTTAGTTTTATCAAGAATTGATAAATATCGAATTCAACATCGTGGAAATAGCTGCTTAGAACTACGAACTACGTAGTTTGCATTAATCTTTGACGTTTAGTAATTCTTCTTGAATTCTCATTTCTTTCTACGTGGGCCAGAATATCCACAAGACTTTGAAAATTAATTTAAAAAGAATAAAGCGAAAAATCATACGTGCGAACAAAAATCACAACACTTTTAGCATTTTCTTCGTTACCATGTGCGTTTGTTTTAGTTTTTAAGCCGCCATTAGACAGTGACTTCAGTGCCCCCTATAGTTCGTGGGAGTTGCGAATCGGTTACGGTCAGAATAGTTTTTTTTTCTTTAAAGCAAACGATATATATATATTTGCAGTTGATTCTTTTTTATTTCCTTCTACATGGTAAAGGACATATGGTAAACGTGAAAGTTTTTTCACTCAAATATCGGTTATAATTTTCATTTTGCTCACCCCCCGAATGACTGTTGAGTGGTTTTCTCGACTCGACTGCACATGAATAACATGTCCTCAAGAAGGTATGAACGTGGACGCTAGAAATATCCCTTTTGACGACCCCCGAGTTAATTACTACGAGTTTCCTCGTGACTTCTGTATGTCGTATGTGCTTGTGTACGCAACTCGCATAACTCAAAAAACAGTAAGCCGTAAAAGGTTGAAATTTCGTATGTAGGAACAGAACTATTTTAATAAAATATGAAAGAATAATTGACCAGAGAGCAAAACTCTGAAATACGGAAGGGGAAGGGGTAGAGCCAGAGCCGTGTCCAAGGGGAGGGTTTTAGGGTTAAACCCCACCCATTGGGGAGAAATAATAAGCCAAGAGAATGTATATTTGACTTTTATTAATTTTAATGTGAAAGTTTGTGTGCAGTGCATTAAAAAAGAAAGCCCCCCCCCCCCCTTTTTTTACAAACTAGAATGATACTTTGGAAAAACTATGGTGGAATAATATCTCAATGATTTGTCAATTAAAAATCTTACTTAACTGCATTAATATTACTTATGCATTAATGATTGTGTTTGTTAATTAACTTGCATCTGCAGTAAACTCTTATTTAGTTGATTAAACACTATTTCAGAATGTAATACATGCTGCAATATAAAAGATTCTGTGGACAGTTTTTAATACTAATTGCAATATAGCATAGTAAACGAATTTCATTTGAAAAAAACGGACAAGGTTTTCTAATAAAACTGATAAGGTTTTATTAAAAAGAAGCTGTATACTATGGTCACACTTGTGCAGCAAGAGTTATTCTTCGGAGCTTGGAGGTAATGTGGGGGCAGAGCCGTTCTTACAGGAATTGGAAATTTTACGTAAAAATTAAGTTCTGCCGCGAGCACGGGTCACGTGGGGAGCAACAAACTTCTTGATCCTTGGCACCCTAAATTTATTGGCGAGTGTTTGAATGTGATAGGCTGCAAATTTTAATCTTTCCGCTTCTTGAAATCCTTTAAAGATTACTTGAAAGGAGTCATTCAATAATTACGTCAGGATCCCGCGGGGGAGGGAAAATCTTTGCATACCCTTACTTCATGCTAAGGGGGGGGGGATACAAACCTAATTCATACGTAATATTTACCACGTCGATATTTTATATTAGAAATCGGGCGGTCAAGTGGTTTGCAGGGATCATATTTCATTTGCGGTCTGGAAGAAAAAAACGTATGAGGATCAGATGTTTCTTACTTGTTTTTATAAAGAATGAATACTGTTAAATATAGTAATAGAATTTGCACTATGTATGGTATGTTTTATTTATAATTAATTTCGCATCATATGATATAGTTGAAAAATAAAAATCTTTGATGAATGTCAAACAAGAAGTTTCAGTGCAACTGATCCTTTTCTAACAACATGTTTTGTTTTGAAAATCGAAATGGAATCTCACGTAAGAATAGGGGGAGGGGTTTGAAAAATCTAACGTACCCTTACATAGAGATAGAGGGGGGGGGAGGGGAGATCAAAAATTTCCAAAATCATCCTTACGTAATTAATGAACGGCCTTTAACGTATAAACACAGTCTGCTACAGGCATAATCCAGGAACGGCAAATGAGAAAATAAATTTTCCACTTGTTCGAAATTAGCTTCTGAAAGTTTCAAAAATTGCAACGAATGCATATGAATTTATCAGAAAGCATTCATAATGTCTTTTGCAAATAATACAATAGAATATTGAAAGAGTATTTCATTTAAAATAAAACACACGATTGCAATATTTACTGTCTAAATTTTATTTAGAACAAAAAACCAGAAACAAGGACTTCCTGTTTATCAGAAATAAACTATACAAATTATTCGTTTTTAATTATTTGAGTACACAAACCAGAATCATAAATCCATAATCTTGAACGTGCCCATTCCTCCAAGAGCACCGCCTCAAATGCCGCGTAGTCCCCCCCCCACAAATTAGACCCCCCCCCCCAAAAAAAGACCCCGTTAAAATAACCTTCCGTTAAAAATTGCATTAGCTTAGTTGTGCCCCCCCCCCCCTCTTCTCGAGGACACCTCTAATCACTAATGATAATTCATACAAAAAAAGAAGTCACCAATGGATACAATTTTGCTTACAGTTTCACTGACCCTTAAATAGTAAAACTGAATTATATTTCCCTACGAATAGCATTTATCCGACGATGTAGTATTAGTGTGAAGCTTAATTCAAGTGAGAAAGAAATCCCAACTTGAACTGAGGCAGTGAGAAGCAAAGGGATGTAAGTGGACATTTTCATGTTTTGAGTAAAATGCGTTTTAAGATAACGTCCAAAGTAGGCTTTCATTGAATTTTTTTTTCATAAATCACTCTCAGGGCTATTAATTCTATCTCTTGTTTCAAAACAGACGAGAGGTTCCCCTTCTATTTGTACTGGTTATCTCCAAATTTTTAATTTTGCCACTTGCATACCTTTGCTTCTTATTGCCACTATTTGCTTTATGGAAAAAAACTTAATGAGGTCACAGGTATACGAACATCTATATTAAGTATTTTACGAGATAAAAGATAACAGCTCAAACGCTCAGTTATAGTTGTTAATTTTGGTAATATAAAATGTTTTTCGCCAAAACAGCGATAAATGGCTTTCTAACTCTATTTTTAGTTATAAAACCAATAAATTTATAAATAACTGAGATATTATTAAAGTAAAAACTTCCTAATGGAATGTTATTAGCCCTTCCTTGACCGATTTTTCCTTACATCCAAATGCAGAACAATAACAGACCATTTTGTTTTAAAACAACAGCTCTCCCTATGCTACGCGTCTCCGCGGTGGACGCTTGTCACGTGATGAAAATCACATTCGTGCTGGCGTGAGAAAGGGTTGCCACATATTATCTCCACCCATCTTCACTCTGAGGTCGTACCTGACTCTTATAGAATTCCTTTTACGATAACAACTGTATTTTAATGAAAGTTTTTACCTATTTGCTTCACAATGTAATTAAACTAGCACTATTTTTAAAATATCTCTATTGAAACAAAAAGTGAACTTATTAATTAACTCAAAAGTTGCTTCTTTTTCAATTGTTTTGTCCCAGAGACAGAAAAATCTTCAGCTTTCGCCATATGATGACGTTATACGGCTTTATGCTGATCAATTTCCTGAACCAGGCCGATCACAGGTAGCCATGCATGCCAACTGTAGAACTATTTAATCATCCTGGCGGCAAGACCGAGTATACTCGGGCTGGTCTACGGAGTTGAACATTGACTTGTCCTGATCTGCTAAAAGGATAATAGTGGGGCTACGGAAATCTAAATTTTTCAATTTCTGAAAAGTTGGTACGTGATGGAATTTTTTGACTTTTTTTTCTGAATTCATCGTCTAAAAATCTATTAGAATAAGCTGTTGGATTGTAATCACTTTTTTTGTTTGACTGTATTTTTGTTTGACGGTATTATTATTAGTTTTTTCTCTTTCATTCCTTTACATCAGGCGTGTTATAGTCTGACTCTAGTGAAACGGTACTTGGACGAGTTAACGTTTGGCTTGGAAGGAAAGTTTTTCGACTGGAACAATGCCAACAACTGTTATGGACAACGCAAATAACTGCCCAACTGCCAAGCTTCAGACGACGGAAGTCAATTTATCAGAGTCACACTATAAACTGCCACCCCCAAAACAGTATCGCCCCGAAGCTTCATCCACTCCAGTTTTGCGACTGCGCCAATACTATTTGCTCACTCAAATGCGTATAAATTTCATCATACGGAGGTATTAAATATGTCTGTTAAAGTGGAAACTTTTTGAAAAATTTATCGCTACCGTTACTGCTTGCCCCCCCCCCCCCCACCCAGAAGCTTCGTTCACTCCAGTTTTGCGACTGCGTCAATACCATTTGCTCACTCAATTCCGTATAAATTTTATCACACCGAGGTAATAAATATGTCTGTCACTGGTAAAGTGAAAACTTCCTCAAAATTTCTCGCTTCGTCACTGTTTGTCTCCCCCCCCCCCCCTAACTGCTTAACTTCTTTCCATTCGCTATCCAAAATCACGGGCTGAGCTTTCGTTTCATGTTATTCGTGCCCGTGATATTTCCGAGTCAGAGCAAACAAAATTCAAGCTAAAGAAAGATCCGAAAACTCAAAAATAAATAGGTATATATAGTTATTTTCATTATAATTTTCTTGAATAAAAAAAAATCCCCTTTTGTGAGTGTTTTCTTGAAAATAATAAGATTGTTAAGGAGTAACCTCTGTCTTTACTGCCGCAAGCAGGTTAACGACAGTATCTGCAGGAATGAGTTTTTGAGATATTTTGAAGAAATGTGCTTTAGATTCAATACACTAACAATACGGAAATGTTGGAATTAGACGTTTTTTCGCGCCTTTTTTTTAGCGGAAACCAAATAAGCAAGCTTCTTTATCTTTATCTTTACTAATAATAAAGCTGAAAGTCTCTCTGTCCGGATGTCCGGAGGATGTCTGGATGTCTCTGTAGGATCTCTGTCTGTCAGGATCTCTGTGACGCGCATAGCGCCCAGACCGTTTGGCCGATTTTCATGAAATTTGGCACAAAGTTAGTTTGTAGCATGGGGGTGTACAACTCGAAGCGATTTTTCGAAAATTCGATGTGATACTTTTTCTATTCCAATTTTAAGAACAAAAATATCATAAGATGGACGAGTAAATTACGAAATTATCATAACGTGGAACCGTAACAAGGGCACAAGCCAATTGGCGAGATACGAAATTATCATAACGTGGAACCGTAACATGGGTACAAGCCAACTGGCGAGAAAATTCACCATACATTATTTGTAAATATACAAGCGAACCGAAAGACCTTTTAATTTTTTCTATTACGGCCGAAGCCGTGCGGGTACCACTAGTGTACAATAAAGCTAACGTACAACAGATGGCAAAAATTTTAGCATTTATGCAAAAAAAAAAAAAAAAATTAAAAATTTGCAGTTACTGCCTTTCACCTGCCCACGGCAGTTAACCTCTCACCGAGTGTCTGTATTTTGAAAAATTTTATTGCCTGACACAATTTATTTCCATTAAGTAATAACACTCACCGTTCACTAAAGGCTACACAAAGAATGTCTCCCTGAGTGCAGTTGCCAGGCGACGTAAGAGGAATCGATTGGTTGTTGGGACAATACCTCGTGGCTCTAAAAGGTTAACCGGATGGTAATACTGACATTTAATATTTACTTTAATATCTTCAGCCTCAATGCCTGGATATACTTTTGAGAGGTATAAAGTGACAGGGGTCTATTTTCACACACACGCAGATAGACTGATAGATATAAGATATAATTTTTTGTTAATCCGGGAGTTAAGCCGCAGTTTTTTGCCTCTGTAAAAAATTCCATAATGCATAAAAAATGAAATAATCACGCTTTGCTTTCTAATGATTATCATACAACACTAGAAAGTCGCCCGTCAAGGTATGACGGGTGAAAATTGCTTCTACATTTGAACGAAGCCGTTGACTGTTTGGTGATATTTTGATAGTTGAAATTGTAACCCTAACTCCAGTGGATTAACCCTAAACTCCAATAGGTAGCCCTCATTGTAGACCGTTTTTTCGTTCCTTCATTCCTCTGAAATGACACAGTCTTACCGGTAAAACAGTTAAGTTACCGGATTGAGTTCAGCATTGTCTCGATAAAGCTTTTCCCTGCATGTTAAACATTACCGAAACATATTATTAAATTACCATGCTGTGGCACGAGTTTCAACACTGAAACTCGCGAGTTACTCGATCACTGGCTATTATTTATATGAGGATGTATACTGTGACAAAAAGACAAATAGATCTTATTACTATTATACATGCGAATGTTCGAGAGGATGTTTGTAACTTTTTCAAGCAAAAACTACTGAACGGATTTTAATGAAACTTTACATTAATATAGCTTTTTCATCAGAATAACACATAGGGTAGTTTTCGTAACGTTATGGGGACAAAATCCCCCAAAGAGAGGTGCTAAAACACAAATTTTCTATTAATTCTCTTATATGGGGATTAAAAAATACTTGCGTATATATATTAACGTTATACGTCCATCAAAAGCTCTGACTTTTTAGCTAAAGGTGGCATATGTTCGAAATTTCTAAGTAGAATAAAAAACGAGCTCTATACATGCTGATTTCATACTCCCATGATAATATACCTTGTTTATTTTCCTGTCATAACAATATGTACGCAGGATTACAAAAGCAAAACAATATGTATGCAAGATTACAAAAGCAAGCACATGTTAAGACTGGATTCATGCTGTCATGTCAACATCTTGACATTTTCCTGTTATTACTATACATAGGTAAGATTACAAAAGCAAGCTCATCATGTCTATAGATTGATTTCACACTGTCATTTCAATATCCTGACATTTTCCTGTCATGACAATATGTATGCAGCATTACAAATGCACCCTATCCCGATTTTTTCCTTATATTACGCTGCACACACCTAGTCTGTCAATATTGTGGTAGCCTGCTGACAGCATAACTATACTGAGGCAGTATTGAGGCAAGATGATTTTTCCTGATACGTCAACCTTATGCAATACGGAGGCAAGATATTTCGCTTACTGGGAAGTTTCTGTTTGAGTACTAAACTTTTGAACCGGATCTGCTTCTATCGCTTCGAGAAGGGCTCTGATAGTTGAAGAAATTTTTTTTCAAGTTTCTTTTCGAGTCTTGTCAAGAAAACTACACCATGTAGTTGTTTTTGTTCATAGCGTTAAATTCTTGCATTGATTTAGCATTTAGCTCGGCCGAACTATGCATTAACTCAGGGGCGCCCCGGACGTAAGTTTTTGGGAGGGCAGAAATTCTCAATCTGCCGAACGGAACTCCAAGTTTTGTCGAGTGAGGAAAATTTTGGCAAATAAAAATCCAAATTTCGCAAAATTATAACGATTTTGCTAACTGTATTCCAAATTTTTGCCGAATGGAACTCCCAATTTCGTCAAATGATGACAATATTGCCGAATAGAACTTCAAATTCTGTCGGATGATGAGGATTTTGCCCAATCACGATACACATTTGCTGAATAAAAATTTTTTTGGGAGGTCAAAGTAGCCTCCCATCGGGGCGCCGCGCCGCTGCAGGAGCTTCTTAAGCAGAGTAATGGAATAGTAGAACTTCAATGCATCAATTCACTTTTTCGTCCTAATATCTTTATATAGGGAAAACACACACACACACACACAGTACTTACGTTCCTACTGGGACGCTAGAAAGTCTTCGATGAGTTTGGTTTGGACAGTCATTTGACACAAGACTGCACTGACAAGATGCACTTGAACTGACTTCAAGATTTCTAGCCTTTAAACCTGAATGCCTCTCAGACACATACATAATTAATTGTCGAAAATTTGTTCGCAGCACTAAGGCTCCTATATAATGGGAGCTGAGTTATTCGACATTTTGATTCCAAAACTGTCGGACGAAAAAAATAGTATTTGTACAAAAGCCTCATTGCAAAAAGTGTCCAAGGTTTAAATGTGTTGCCTGATTGATGTTTGATTATTTTATTCTGTAGATGAAAACGATTTAATTAATATAAATTAAAAACCATAGGTATGAAAATGAGGTTATTACAGTAAACATTTCCCGATACTTTTCGTTGAATTTGTGAACAAAGTTATCTTTCTATAGATTCACCTTCAGTGACATTTTACTCAACTAATCATCAATTGTTTTACGACATAGCAACCAGAGAATATTGTAACGTATTTATAAATACTAGAAATAAAGTTGGATCCAATTCTGTTTTAGAACTAAAATGTCAGATAAGTCAGCCTGTCTTTTTTAAGGGGCTCTACGTAACACATTAGAAGTTAGAAGAGTGTTAAACATATTAAGAGCTGAAAAGCAGAAACTTTTGAAATCGTTTCACATGCTCTCCAACTTACAGGAGCCCTCAAAACACCCCCCAACCTCCCAAATTTCAATAGCGAAGTCGGCGCCATGACTCCCCCCCCCCCCTCCAGGTGGGCTGGGCACCCCTGTCTCCAACTCACAGGAGTATTGTGTTTGTCCAATGTAAAATCCACAAAAACTGAAATTTTTTGGAAATTCTTAATTTGACCCAAAATTAAGGTCAATACTTGTTTTCCGTGCAAATTAGTAAATTAATTCGATATAGTAGATAAGCGATAGAACATTTGCCCTTTTAGAAGATCTTCGATTTCATAAGTCTAAATATGGTCAAATTTGGAAAAACATGGACTATCATCACTTAGTTGACGCTTGAACACCTCTTTTAACTCTAAAAATAGACTAATTAACCCAGAGGAAGGTGAGACCTTTACCTACTAGGAAAAGAGTTTGACATAATTTTTCTTTTATTTACATCTTAATCAGTTATTTCGGTGAATTCAAAATCACTTTCGCCTATAAAAATATAAAACTTAGTGGGGAACAGAATTTTCCTATTCTTTGAGTCTCCAAGATTTGTTCAAATATGTAGAAACCGGCCACCTGCGGCGACCAGCTGGTTCGCCTTTTTACGCCATTTACCCTTTCTATGCACGCAGCCGCCTACTGCGGCTGTTTGGCCTTCTTGTCATTCACCTTTTTACGCCAAGATTGCCGCCTTTGGCGGCTGTTTAAATCAAGTTGGCTGCGGTATTAATCAATCTACAGGGTTTTTCTGAACTCTTGGGCAAAACTTTAAGGGGTGATAGTACATATCAAGACAAACCCTCTAATAGCAAAAATAAGGGTCCCAAACGTCTTCCGAAGGAGGCGCCATTAAAGTTTAGAGTTCAAAATTTCAAACGATCATAAAAAACGGAGAAATTGGTCGATTCGTTTGCGGCTTTAGCTAAAATTATTCTTTTTATCAGTATTGTCTTGAAAATAAATTTTGAAGATTTTGTTTCAAAAATGCCGATAGAGTTCGCTTTAGACTTTGGAGTAACGAACAACTATTTTTTACCGCTGTATTTGAATCTCATTAGATTTTTTCTAATGCTTGCTTGGTTCCATTGAATTTATTAGCGCAAGAGCCTGAGTAATTTATACTCAGCTCAAAATCAGAATCATTGGGCGTGATTAAGTTGCGTAAACTGAATTGTGCTCAGAAGTTGAAATATACTGTAAAAAAAAAATTATATATATATATATATATATATATATATATATATATATATATATATATATATATATTAACCTAGAAGGAAACGAGCAAGATTCAGGAAACTGAAATTGCATGTGGTCTATGAGATGATAAGGACATGATTACAAATTCAGAACAAAAGATTGTTTTATTATGAAGTTATGACACAATAAAGATTGCAAAACCGTAAGTTGTATAGCTTCCTCTAGCAGCTATACAAGACAAAACACGGCGTGGTATGGAAGAAATAGGTTACCTATGACCAGTGGGATAAAAATCGAGATTCACCGTTGAAGATAACCTGCCTCCTGTCTATCACAACCCAGATAATCAATTGCAGCGAAAATCCAACTGACGAAAGTCCAATCCATATAGCAATAGATGCCGGTTCGAAATACCAGTGTCTTTCATTCTACTCAGGGTTCTTTTTCTTGATATCATCAGTTTCTTGGAAGGTGTAATTAAACGGCATGGAACTAATGTTAGCGACCTTGTTGATACGGTAGTGGCCGCATTTATGATGTGCGATCTTCGCGCTCATTTGTTTCTAGAATACCTTAACCCAGGGTTTCGCAACCGGTGTGCCGCTGCTCACTAGTGCGCGGCGACAAGGAACCCGGTGTGCCGCGGTATTTTCGTAGTTTTATAAAATGAAGAGCCTTGATGTATTTTGTTTTAAAGTTACGACCGATTAGCGTTTGTATCGTTCTGTAACTTCTCAATTCATCCTGTCGATCACGCGCAATAAGACATAAGAGGCGGGATTTGCTGCCCCACCTCTTTTAAACTTCTTGTGATCCTATAACTTTCAGTTTTTGAAAACGGATTCTAATTTAAACAAGGTCAACTAATTATACAGACTTTTTTTTTTCTAAATCTGTCGCAAACGGGAGCATAGCGCTCTCCCCTGGCAGGGATCGTGCCCTCCCGCCCAGAATTTCAGCAGCAGCTTTAGCTTTTGTTTTCCTCTTTTCCAGTTCCGATATTAATTTCATTTTTTCGAAGTTTCTTAAAGCTTAGTTCTGAGACCTAGCAAAATAGAAACTAAAACCATTCGTGAAGCTCTCATGACAAAGAACTTACCAGATGAGCTGAAGTCGTGAAAATCTTGAACTTCATAAAATCCAGGCCGTTTATTCATTCTCGCCTTATCTCCATACTTTGTTTAGAAATGAACGCAGATCATCACTCCCTACTTCTTCATACAGAGATTCACTGACTTTCATGTGGTAAGGTACTACACACAGAATTTTTGCATTGAGGGACGAGATATGACACTTTTTTATTTTAAAAAACGAACGCCAGTTTCTCACAGGACAAATATTGGCTGGCAAAACTATCGTACATGGCTGACATTTTTGAACACCTTAACGAATTGAATCAGAAAATGCAAGGACACGGAGAGAATTTGGGTCACATGTATGGAAAAGCTAGACGGGTTCAAATAAAAAAATTCAGCTGTGGAGAGAAGAAGTAGGTCGTGGCTCATTGGACATGCTCAAACGGACTGTCAACAGGGTTTGTATTGGAAATGGCATGGAAGAAAAACTTCTGAATGTGGCGGCGGAGCATTTAGTCATACTTTAGGACACGTTTAAGCACTATTTCAAGAATACTAACATAGAACAGTATGCCGAGATTCGCGATCCATTCTCTTCATCTGCGGATGCATCACAAAGACCTTTCTTTGAAAGCGCGAGAAAAATTTGTGAACCTTTTAAGAGCGACTGTACTCTTAAATTTAAGTTGATCGAAGTGCCTCCGGACGAATTTCGGTTGCTGGTTAAAAATGAGTATCCCACCATCTCTTTTCTTGCTATTCATGTGCTGCTACCATTTTCAACTACATTTTCTTTGCTAACTCAGCTTCTCAGTCTCTTAATTATAATTGTTTGATTCATATGACCCCCCCCCCCCCTCCGTCTTTTTACCAGTGTATGATAAAAGCATTTCTATATTACCATTGCGAAATTAAGTTTAGTGCGCCCCGATGATCGAATAATTTCTTAAGTGTGCTGCAAAGTAAAAAATGTTGAGAAGCACTGCCTTAACCATTAACCGACCACAATGGAGTGATTCATTTTATTTTTACCTACAGGGGCATTCGACGGTATTTTTGACATTATGTAGAGTCCGTAACATGACATTTTTTTGCCATAACTTTTTAATTTACCGTTTGATTTGCAAATTATTTTAATTTGAGCTGGTGTGTTGGTAGGAAAAGATCAAAATAAAATAATATGCTAATCAAACAGTAAATTAAAAAGTTATGGCAAAAAAGGTCACGTTACGGACTCTACATAAATGTCAAAAATACCGTGGAATGCCCCTACACTAAGCTACTACCATATCGCTCCAACCGGCGGTTGTACATGCGTGGCGGCATATACGCGCGTACAACCAACCTGCTTCTCTGAGATCTACTGTACGTCCCTTTAAAAGGTGCAACAATTGTTCATATACCTCTAAAAGGTCGTCCTAGTCACTAGCGTCCTTACAACTCGACAGTTTCGTTTGAAGCGCCTTTTGACACAAGCTTTCACACTTTCAATCCTTACCTATTTGCGCAGAACGCGCTTGCCCTTTCGTCACTGGCGCCGAAATTTAAATCATTTCTTACCAAATTATATTCCTGCCGAGTTTGTTAGTTGCAGCTCAATTTATTCTTGATGCATACATTTTTTTGTGACAGAATGTATTTCCACTTCTGAACACAATACAGTTTGCGCGACTTACTCACGCCCAATGATTCTGATTTTGAGCTGAAAGTTTAGTTGAAGTCCAAGCATTAGAAAAAATGCTTATAAAATGCGATTCAAAAATAGCGGTAAAATATTGTTGTTCGTTATCCCAAAGTCTAAAGTGCCCTCTCTATTGGCATTTTTTAAACTACATCTTCAAAATTTATTTTCAAGAAAATACTGATAAAAACAATAATTTTAGCGAAAACTGCAAACGAATCTACAAATTTTTCGGTTTTTTTTATGATCATTTGAAACTTTGGACTCTAAACTTTAATGGCAACTATCTCCTTCGGAAGACGCTTGGGACACTAGCGCCGACTCCATAGGAGGGGGGAGGGGTTGCCCCCTCCCCCTCAATAATTTGTGTTCGTGTGTGTTATTTCTTAGAGGGAGTGGAGAGTGTTTTTTCTTCAGAAGTGCTTTATGTGGAGATAATTTCTCTAAATCTTAGTTAGGGGACCTAGAGCCCCTATAAAAGTTAAATTTTATATTTTTTGACTCATTTGTATTTTTGCTTTAAACTTTCAATATCTTTACTCTGCATCTGATTTTGAGCATTTTTGCAATTGGACGAGCAGTTGCAAAAATAAAGGTCTTGCAGGTGAAAACGGAACACCCTGTATATCAGGGTTGTGCCGACCAAAACTCGCTTTTGAAGCAGTCTTGGGAGCAGTAAAACGGTGAATTTGGAGCAGCCTGGAGCAGTAAAATTGGAAATTTAGAGCGACTTGCAGCAGCAAAAAATTTAAATTCTGCATCAATTTATAGCAACTATGTATATTTCCCACACAGACAGATGTGTGACATGATAAAATAATAAAAAAGGAGATTTTGGATGCAAAAACATCATAACTCCAACTACTAATTGAAGCTCTCTTAATTACATTTATTATTAATATGATTATTACTATTTTTATTATATTTTTTTATGTCTAATATTTTTCACAAAAGACAAGTCCTGTCCTACTTTACCTTTCTCTTACACTTCCTCTGATTAAAATTTGTGTCACACATTTACTTTGCTTAATGCATCACTGCTTTAGTGCACATTTCAGTTATAGTGCTTTGATACCTATTTTTAAAATTTGTTTGCTTTTGGGTAGTTCAAACATAGGCATGTAGATATATGTACATGGATGCATCAGTTGCCAAATCAAAACCCTCCACTTTTTAAAAAAAATCATCATTTCTGCTTTAATACTGCTTAATCAATGCTTAGCATGTGAATTTATAATAAAGTTTTGGTTTAGTACATTTCTGACCATGTGATGGCAGAAAATGGATAACACCATCTTCTTCATAACTTTTCTCTATTTCTTTTAATGTAGTTAATCGATTTGGCAAGTGAGGTATATGTATCCAGATAAAACTCAAAAGCATATTCAAAAAGGCTAAAAAGAAAAGCAAAAAGAATGGCTAAATTTAAGAACTTTACCTCAACAAGTTACAAGTGAGTTTTTAAAGAGCTATTAATTAATCCTTTTTTTTCTTCTTTTTTGGTATGTGTATGTTATTTACTTATATTTGACCTTATATATATTTTGGCATAATATGTTACATACTGAACTACTTGATTAACAAATTTGAAGATCAATGAAAAGCAACCTTAAAACCTTTTATTTTTAACTGCTTGATATTTGTTCACAAAATTAATATTGAAATTATAATGAAAAAAAAATGATTTTGAGAAATGATGTCATAAGAAAATGAGTTTTAAAATATATGCAGAAAAAAATATGAAAAATGTGAAGGGAAAAAAAATAAATAAGAAATAAAAATTTTAAGACAGGCTAAGAATATGGAAAAAATGTCTGAATCTGAGAAACTTGATATGTTTGCATATTCATTACCAGAGTATAAGAATCCAATTTTTGCTATCTAAAGTGTCTAAAACCAAAATTAGATATCAATTTTCTGTCCTAAAATTCTTAAGAAACCCAAGATTATAAACTGGTGAACAATATTAATTTTTACTAATGGCATTCGCTAATAAATTTGGATGCAAATGGATTGCTATTTTTTGAGTAGGCGTGGAAAGGAGACGAACTTACGAGCCCCCTTTTTTTTGAAAAAAAAATAATAATAATAATAAGGAGAATGGTAGAAAATAATGATCAATACAAAATTTTTCAAGTCAAAGGAACAGAATCACATAATAAATTAAAATGATTGAGTTTTTCAAAAGCGGATGTAATCAGATTTTGAAATGCATAAAAAATTGGGACTAAGTCGAAAAAATCATAAAATATTACTAAAATATAAAAATTCTAAAAATTGCACAAAACTTTTAATTTTAACACTAACAGGAGGATGGCTTGTCAGGTTAAACTGACATAATTTCAATACGTAAAATCAGTTGTTCCATTAAAGCACTCTCCTCTTTCATCATAAATTTGTCCTACTTCCCCATATGTTCTCCCATTCTTGTTGTTGGATATAATTTGAGGTTATAGAGCTAATAGCCTACAGCTAAGCTGAAAATTAGGCAACTCATTTCCAACTGAAAATTTGAGGGAGTGGTCTGCCCGAAGAAAATAAAACATGAATCATTCTTTACACTGAAAAACATTTATTTAACATATATTAAGAAAATGATTACAATACAATAATTTGGTCCTTCGAAGAAAGATTGAATTATATTAAAAGATCTTACAATGAGTCCATGCAGGTATCAAAAAGTCCTGTCGATGTTCCACAGGTAGATGGACAGCATCGCAATCTCCACCAGAATTGCAAGCTGGTCAGTTCACACCTTATGAGCCAAGTTCACTGTATCAGGGAAAAATATCGAAGATGGACACGATCCTTTTTCCTCGGAGACCAAACGACCCACATAGATTTAATTATAACTTTTCACTTTTATAGACGTCATGGCAGCACGCGCTTTCCAAACTGAAGACATCAGCAGTGAATCATTCAGAAAAGATCAGACCTCACCTGAGAGGCCAGTAGCAAAAAACTTATGATGACATGGACGAACACATTTACAAACACAAACAACACAAGACGAGGAGACAAGTGAAAGAAAAGTAGCCGTGCCATTGAGCTATGGCCGGTCTGCGTATTTATAGACAGATTCGACCTTGCTCGTAACAATGTGACGTTACCTTATTTGCATATTGCAAGAACAACACAACTCGGAAAACATGCAGCTTGCAGGTTGCACAATTCTTATTTAATTTGACATTCAGCACTCAACACCTCAACATGGTTTTCTCATGTGATCGACATGTGCTCTGTCGGAAGTTTACCGACGTCTGCCGAATGACGGCAACCAATCATAGCATGCCACATATTTTTCCGAACACTTCCGATTCAAACTCAGACATTTGAGTGTCGGTGGCAGGTGGATGGGATTTCCCGCACAAGGTTTTTCTCCGGAATGGCAAAAGGTAAGTTACAATTTTTTTTAAAAACAACATTGGTGAAATCCTTCAAGAAACAAAAATAAAGGCATTTAGCCCAACACTTGTCCTTTGCCACGCTGTTTTTCATATGCATACCGTTATAAAAAATGCATGATGTCGCACTTTGTTTCTTCTTTCCTCCCCCACTTATAAACTCACAATTTCATGAACTTCCTTCCCAACTCACAGCGTGACATTAATTGTGGGCAACCTCACATGGTATTTTTCAGCTCGTACAAAATATGAATAATTAGGACAGTTAAAAACCATTACAACAAGTGATAAGCATTATGATATTATGAAGTTTCCATGCTTATTATGGCTAAGCTGTGCTAAGGGCATAATATTAATGTACAGTTGTCCCTCGCTACTTTGCGCTTCGATTTTTGCGGCTTCACTACATCACGGTTTTTTCTAGTTTTTTTTTTCAAATACAGTAAATAACCTTTTTTATGCACTCGTGTAAACCTTTTACTTCAAAAGAATAACAAAAAGTATGTCTTTTAAGTAAGGTGGGCTCTTTTGAGGAGCTGTAGCTGTACTAGTTGAGGGAGTGGAGGCATAAAATCTCCGAAGAAAGTGAAGAGAATCACTACCTCATTTTAACTGTTAAGCACTAACTGAAAAGTATAAATCACTGTATTATTACTAGGGGATAAATACATCTGTAGTGTAGATGGTGTTCAACAATGTACTAGCTTTTTAAGTTGTATACGTAATCCCTTTAATGAGGATGAATGTTGAGGAAAAACTGGGGCACATAAGGTCACGGTCACTAACTGGCAATTAATTCATCATCAAAAAGATTGAGCTTTTTTCATAGATTAGTAGTAGTGTATAAGAACTACAAGTGGGTGGGTAGTTTATTTCTTAATAATTAACAATGTGATATCTTTTTAGTTTAGTGTATTATTTTGTGAAATATATTGGATACTACAAATTTAATGGTGGCTAAGGGTTCTTTTATGTCTAGAATACTCTATCTTAAAAACCTATTTAAATAGTCGTAAGTTTTATGTGCTCTAATAAGGAAAATATTCGGTTTATAAATACAGAATCCTACTTCGCGGAAATTCAGCTATCGCGGTAAAGTCTGGAACGAATTATCCATAATAAACGAGGGTTGACTGTAATTGTAAACATTTCAAGTGCATTGTGGTAGGTAATAGACAGAGAAAAAGGTTTTGTAATCCAGTGTAATGGTTTATACATAAATTCATTAAATCAAGGATAATGTATTAATACATTTTACTTGTCTAAGTCTTTGAAGCGCCTGCAATTTTTCTGTAAAAGAAATAAACCGTAAAGTTTGAAATTTCACTGTCACCATGAATAAAAAAAGGGTTAAAAGTCAAAAATGTTTATTTCTGTGAAAGAACACTGAACAGAAGAAAAATATCTACACTGCTTGACAACTGCTAAGGAACAATTACGTTTTTTGGAATAGTTAAGAATGGATAATGATTAAAGAAACAGACCAAAATATATAGTTAGTAGGGAGGATGTGCCTTCATTATAAGTACAAAATAATACAGATATTACTGCATCAGTGAAGTAAAAACTTAAAAATAAAAAAAATAATCCTACATAGATGATCTTCATACAACAAGAAAAAAATGATCTATGTCAGAATGATGGAGACATGAGCACCTTAATATGATGTATGATTACTAGAGACACTAAAGCACAATTTACATATGTTTTCCATACTCCCCACTAATCATTGAGGAGTGCTTGGGGGATGTATTCCTACTCCTCTCTCAATGCGGATTTGAGTTCTTGTACTGTTTTGGGAGGAACGGTTCTTCGCGCAACGCGTCCGCCAAGAGCCTCCCAAGCAAGTTCAATTGGATTTAAGTAGGGAAAGTAGGCAGGCCACTGCATACGGAGAATGTTTTCAGTTTGCAGTGTGTCTGACACTTCAATGCTCCAGTTTGGCCGTGTATCGTCGTCCGTAAAGAGAAAGTCTGGACCTACAGACCCCCTAAACAGACGAACATGGTCCAGCATAACATTTCTGCAATACCTTTGCGACGTATCGCTTTCTTATTCAAAAATGTGAAGCGGAGTTCTGCCATTGTGCATGATGCCTGACTTCACCATGACGCCTGGGCCGTACCGATGACGTTCGCAAATAAATTTTTGTGCATAACAAGTTCCACGCGCTCTCCACAGTAGTTGGTGACTGTTAGGCATAAATGCCTGTTAATAACAACAGTAAATAATCCTATCTCATCACCTCACAACACCAATAGTAAAAGAATGTTTTTCCTTACTTATAATGTATTACCAATCATTCTGCATGACTGTGGTAAAAGATTCTTATCAGCACTCATTCACATTGGTCGAATCGACCGAATGTTTGTTTCACTTTCGTTCACCTTTGGCGGGAACTCCGTTGTGGATGACGTCATAGATGCTTCTAGAAGGAATCTGATGGCACATGTGCTTAACGATAGCAGTGATGGGTCCGTTCACGTGACTCGGATATGCTAATGACCCGGGGGGGATATTTAAACTGCTCGTGGCTTTAGTTCGCGCTCTCTCTTTGATCATCTCTAGTCGTTGTAGGCGGTCGCTCGATCGGTATGCGAACTTGCTTGTTCGTGCCGTTCGCACTTTATTAGAAATGATGAGCTGGACTTAGCTTATTTCCCAATGGGTCTACTTCATCAAAGTTTTTAGTCAATAGTCATGCAGTTTGCATTGCAGTGTTAGTTATCTCATGCAAAAGTAGCACGTGGAGAGATTATGTTGTTAGTATTTATTTTTATCATTTACAGCGTGTTTTAACTATTTACATTATTGTTTAAATAAACTTCATGAAAGTTAGAAATAGTTTGCTGTCTTATTTCCGAACTCACTCTGCTAGTATCAAAGAAAGCATTGGGGAGATATTATTAGATTAGAAATTCTCCCCAACAGTGACTGGAATCACTTATCATACTGAAACGAGATGTCAGAGAACATCACTTTAGACCAATTTTGACGATCCCATCAACATGTTCTTTACACCAGCATAATCTCTATCGACGATGGCGTGGTTGAATTTGGATGCAACGTACCGGCTTCCGTGCACACAAACCGACATTATTTTTCTTGCCATGAGATGGTTCTTGCAGAAACATGCGTACCGGTAGCGGTTGTTAGATTTGCAGCTATCTGTCCAGGGGTGAAATTTCTGTTCCTTATTGCCATGAGGGCTACATAGTGAACCCCTGAAGGTGTGGTTCTTCTACCACGACCCCCGGCATGCTTTTGCAAAACATTTTCACCTTCAGCGGCCTTCTTTAATCGCGAAATGGCACTTTTTGATACACCCATTGCAGCAGCTGCAGTGGTGACACTTTGACCTGCTTCTAGTCGTCCAACGGCTCGTCCACGATCGTAGATACTCAAATGATTCCTTGCTTACATTTTACTCTTAAGTATTTCAAGAATCAAACAGAATTTCAGAGAAAAACCTTTTTTAACATCCAGCACTATTTTTGTTAAAAACCAAACAGTGTAAATTTTCGTACGAATCTTGAGTGCGTATGCTCCGTCTTTTATACAGATAACGAGTCTTGGTCTACCACGCCATCTGAACTTGAATTTATTTTTATTGGCCACTTGGTTGAGGTATGAATTTGCATAAATCACTTGTTCCTTAGCAATTGTCAAGCAGTGTATTAAAAAATGAAGGGAAAAAGATCACATACGACGGTTTTGGAGTTACAGTGAACTATTTTATCGATCTATATTTTTATACGCTTCGATACTTAATCCAGAAATTAAAAAACCTAAACATATTTAGGAAAATAGTCATGAAATATTTTTTAAAATAATATTCATGCATGGTTTTTTGAATGAATAATGTATAATATTTAATGAGCAATACTTATTTTTTGTGTTCCACATACAGATTATATTGAAATTGGAATGGATGAAACAATGAGCTTTGATACTGAAATATACCATTAATATTTTATCATAATTATGTTACGATTATTGAAGGAATTAATATTGTTTCATTTAAAAAGCTGTTAATGTATCTAATTTCACTCAAATAAGTTCTCTCTCTCTCTTTTTCTCGTGAAGAGCAATTGTAGCCAAAATGTAGTCAACGGACTCTAAGTAGCAGTAACCCATAACCACGCACAAGCAAGCCCCTCAGTTGAATGTCATCGAGGTTCGAATACAAAGCCATAATCCCCCAGGGGAGGGGGGTTAAGTCTTAAGGAAATCCCTGGTTCCGAAGGGTAGAAGCAAAGATTTCAATCCCGTCCGTAAAGGAAAAAAGGCTTGCAGTACAGCATATGTACCACCTGCTCTCTAAAGGTTAGTAGAAACTGGTGCAGATTGTGTTTCTAAATGGGAAATAGGAGCAGAGTCACTAAATACTAGAAGTAGCTTCACAATAATCAAATCAATCATATTCTGGCTTCTTTTTCACTGTTCTCAAACTCTTCGTTGTTTTCCCCGTGTTTGAATTCCATTTAACTTTTAAAATTTACATAAAATTTGAAAGAAGTAAGAAAGCTGAGTTCTCAAAAGGTCCGGTGCAAAATAAACCCTGTTGAAAAGATAAACTTTAGGCCTAAATGGAACTATGTAAAAGGGAACATAACCACGCATGAGAAATGCAAACAAGAGTGAGTGGAAACAGTGAAAATAATTTTAATGTGAAATATTCGAGCATCAAAGAATAAGTTAGTACAAAATTACATAGTTCTGGTAAAATTGTGCGACTTGTTTCTTTTTCCTCCTGCATATTGAAGATTCTGTCACTTTCTTTGGAACTCGTATAAAATAATCAAACTTTTACGAACATTGCATAAAGAGATAACAATAATAATAACTCCAGTTAACAAGGTGAAACAAAAACAAAACATGAACTTACAGTGGTGGTAAAAAAATTGCATCACTCGCGCCGCAAAAGAGAGGAATATCATCCCGACTGCATTCAACACAAAGTCAAGCATCCCGTATCCCAGATGATTTGGGGATGTATTTCTGATCAAGGAGTTGGTGGGCTTCACTTTGTGCAAGGAACAGTAAACGCTCAGGTGTATATTGGCATTTTGGAGGAGAAGTTGCTTCCTGCTATCCGGGATCACTTTACTTCAGTTCCAAACATCATTTTCCAGGATGATTCTGCTCCGTACCATAGGACAAAACTGGTAAGTAACAATTTAAAAACCTTTATCCTGCCATTAGACTTAAATTGACATGGGTTAAGTAATTTTTTTTCTCTAAACTCACACGCAGGTTCAGAAATGGAAAAATGAGCATGGGGTCAGCAGTTTGCCTTGGCCCGAAAACAGCCCCGATCTACATAAACGATTTTTTGACTCCTGCTGTTAAATGTTTATTTCATAAGTTTTGCAGAATTTCACATACCTTCATCGTTAATCGTTCGACCAAAACTTCTCACATAATCCCATTGTTGTGAAAATGTGAGGGTGATGCATTTTTTTTTACCAGCTCTGTATCTCTTGGAGGGGGGAAAACAGTACAAAAGAGTTGTCATGAAAAAATGTACATCATATTAAAGTAAATATATACAAAATATCACACATGTAAATCAGTTCTGATTCCTCTTGGGAGCAAGCATTTTATGCACTTTTATATCTGGACAATTTCTTATCAATGGAAGTTCTTGAGGAGTCAAGAAGATGAATTGCATGTTCTTTTTATTTTCAGCATTCTTGATCAGAAGATTCACACTCAACTGTCGATTGTCTGAATCCTGGATGAAAATGAAAATTAAACATAGGAGTTAAACACCTAAAAAATACTTAGTTAAATAATGCATATACATGCAGAGATATACATGGGGTTACTTTCAAGGCATGAATATTCACTTGACTTTTTAGCGGAGTAAAAATTTTTAATTTTAGAGGAGTGAAATATACGAAAACAGTGAAAGACCATATTGCTGTGTGCAGATAAAGGGCAGTAAATGTAAAATTCATTTTTTTTTTCATTTTTGTCATTTATTGTATGTTATTTTTATTGTACAAGCTCGCTTCATTGGTTTCCGCTGAAAAAAGGAAGGGAAAAAAAGTCTAATTCCAACATTTTCTTATTGTTAGTACTTAAATCCACCACACATTTCTTCAAATGTCTCGAAAACTCATTTCTGCATATATTGCTGTCTACTAGCACAAGGCAGCATAAGTGACCTATTCTATGAAAAAACTTTCTAAGGATTAAAGGGAAGATGAGAGGAAAAGAAAAGAATAACACAATTTTGATTTTTAACGTTTAGAATGCTCAATATTTTGTATTTAAAAAAAGAAAAAAAAAAAACAATTCTAATTCCCCCCCCCTTTTTTTGCAATTTAAATTTTCATTTAAAATACAAAACATAAAAGTACCCTTGACTAAATTTTTGAAGCATATTTCTGACTAGTGGTAACCGCATGGCTTTGCCCGTAATAGAAAAATTAAAAGGTCTTTTGGTTCGCCTGTATATTTACAAATAATGTATGGTGAATTTTCTCGCCAATTGGCTTGTACCCATGTTACTGTTCCACGTTATGATAATTTTTTAATTTACTCGTCCATCTTATGATAGTTTTGTTCTTAAAATTGGAATAGAAAAAGAACCACATCAAATTTTAGAAAAATTGCTTTGAGCTTCACACCTTCATGCTACAAACTAACTTTGTGAAAAATTTCATGAAAATCGGCCAAACGGTCTAGGCTCTATGCGCGTCACAGAGATCCAGACATCCTCTGGACATCCAGACAGAGAGGCTTTCAGCTTTATTATTAGTAAAGATTTTCAATGCATAAAACACACTTGTTGAAGTATTAAAATATCTTCGTTTAAGTATGATGAAAAATATTAAGAAAGGGGGGAGGTGGACTTTTGGTTTGGAAGGTTTTTGTCAAGGTCACCAAATTTTTGCGATAATATTTCAATACGGCACTGAGATGAGATGAATGACTATTTTAGTACTTAAGGTCATGTTTGGTCAGCACTTGGTGCTTTTGTTTATGATGGTTTTTTCAGGTATGTGCTCTGTAATCAATAATTGCATTACACTACACTGACAAAATAACCTAATGTGGGCATTAATTTTCACCATAATTTTCCAAATATGTCGGTTACCTGGGCCAATCAGAGTTCTGAATTCAGTGCTAGGATCTTGTGGGTAGCAAAGCGAGGCCTTTGTCTTGAGGGGTAAGTTTTGGAAAGGAGGAGGAGGGCAACAAATTCCTCCTTTTCTCTGTATTGTTTTTGTTAAAACTTGATATAAAACTAGAAAGGAGATGGGTAAGAGGCGGTGATTTCAAAATTGGATTGGGCTCGGATAAAAATTAAGATTAGGCACAGTCAAAATTAGCAGGAAAGTGAAGATACTCCTTTTGTTGATCCTGTACAGACAATTGGGATTTTGAAAAGGTTGTTAGTTTCTTTCTCTTTTTAAAAATTTAATACTGTAGAAGTTTTGCATTTTTGACTTTTTGAAAAAAAATGTAATTTGCAATGTCTACTATTTTTGTGCGATTTTTATCATTTCTTTGACCCATAATAAACAAATAATTCTTTTCGACGGAAATATTTTACTTTAAGAAACATTAAATGTTTAATTGTTAGTTTTTGAATAGTTAGTTCTGAGAATAATACAAAAAATTGAAGCTCAGTTTTGGACTTTATATTGGAATGAAGGAGTCAGTTTGGACACTTTAATAGACATTAAAATAACACTGCATCTATTGGAATAGGGAATGGGACTTCATGCATCAGTCCCTATAACGGAAGGGTCGCAGAAATAGGAGATTGTTCTATAGAGAATTGACTGTATTTGGAAAAGGAGCTCTTAAGTCTAGATAAGAAATAATATTAGGAAGACTACTGGTCTTCTTACTGGTCATTGCACCTTTAACCCCTTGAGGACCAGCGCTCGGAAAACGAAGCGCAGCTACGGGACCGAACTTTCTGAAATGGAACGCCACCATCGGCCCGAGCATTTATAGCAGTTAAGCCTAACTGAAGAAAAATATTCATATAAAATCAGCATCTCAAAATAATGGCTTAAAATTTTAATTTTGCTTAAACAATGTACTACTGATTACTAATTATTAATATAAAGACTATTACATTATTAGAAGGAAGTGAAATAAGTAGAATACTAAAACTTTAACCATGTGCACAAAATTAAATGAAATGTGCACAAAAACAAAGTTAAAGTTTGACATCGTGAGTGTGGAATCAAAGAAAAAGAAAAGTAGCAAAAAAATATGTTCCTTATGTAATTTTGATTAAAACAACTTAGGTCAACGAATTTAAACTAGTTATATTTCCCACGCGACAAGTCTCAAAACTGTTTCATAATTCACTCAAAAACATTCCCTTTCACTCACTTCGCTAACAATTTTTATTGCACTTTTCCATTCTCCAAATGAAAAAGAATAAATAAAGAAGAACAATATCAGAAAGGATTAAAAAATAATCATAAACTTCAGTGTCTCTTGAAATCATTCCTGTACTCTCATTGAACGGGGAATCCCAAAAGTCTGGAACACATACGCAAAAAAATTTTAACCTTCCTTCCCTCCTCCATAATTTATTCAGCTAGATGTATATCTCTTTCAATTACTCGTAAAAAAAAGAGAAGCAAAGATATAAACAAGAGCAATTGAGACCTCATAAATCATATGCGCAGAGCAGTGATTCACTGTTGTTTACATAAAAAAAATCTATCCCATTGAGAGGCCCAAATAAGAAACTAAAGTGTGTACATGAAGGTCAAATACCATGTGACTCGAATATGATCAATGTTATAGCCATTTAGCGGCATCTATGATCATTTAAATATTCAATTCAATCGTTCCATTTCGAGAAAGCGTATACGTGACGCTGGGACGTCAGCGTCGATCAGAGCGCGTAGCGGAGAAGTGACGCTGGGCTGATAGGAGAGGAATCGTTGCGTAGCGTCCGCATGACGCTGGGTGCGAACGGGTTAAGTGTCAGGTAATGATCCAACCTGTAGTGGTCTCTTTCATGAGAAAATTTACTCACATCCTGTGTGATTGCAAAGTGTTTTCTTCCAACTTGTTTGAACACCTTGGTCGTAATTTGCTCAAACCATAGGAGAATGTTCATTACATTCCTATTATGTGTTCGCCGAATTTTGCTTCAGCGACAGGTCTGTTTTAGGACTTCTGTTCGGGGAGTAGTTGCAGTGGTTTGCGTGGTTGAGCCCATATCCTTTATTTCATTTCATATAACTACGAAAACTTGTGCTCAGTAGTGGAATATGGGCAATAACCACTTTCAGTGAGGCCTGGACTGACAGGATTATTTTGAAATTACATCTAAGCAAAAAATTTTGGCAGCTAAATAAAAAGGTAGGTGCCAATATTGCTTAACTGTTACTCTAATTTTGAACGGGAACAATATTTCCCCTTTGCTGGCCAGGAAAAAGTAATTAAATTGTGTAGTATTAGAAACTTTTATCATCAAAAGTCTCCCAAAAAGTAGTCAAAGTGAAGAACCAATAAGAACACACTCAAAATTGTTTGTTAATCAGTTACTTTTTAGTGCAAGTTAAAATCCTTCTTTTTTAAGCAATATAATAGTTTCTACAATATTTTTTTGAAATCCAAAGCGTAAAGTCATTTTAAAAATGGCCAATTCACTCACAGAGTGGATGAATTTTAATTAAAACAAAAGTTTCAATCATTTTTAGGATACCCCCCTCCAAACCAAAAGATCATCCTAATTTTGATTATAAAGGCGTCAAACTATACAACAATCTTTCAGTATAACACGAAAAATAAAATTCTTTTTTATAAAAATTAGATGATGCATATCATTCAACATTTAGTACATAAAAGTATTTTTAAATATATAAATTTTGAAAAAAATAAGAAATAAAAGCAATATCTAATAAAAGAATATTAACAGAGCACAAAATTTGCAAATGATGGCGTACTCGTTTTGCAATTGAAGAAACTTCTTTCTCCATCAAAAGAAGAGCATAACAATGAAATAACAGCTGACAAAAGCAACTTCGTTTAAAAAAAAAAAAAAAAAGGTTCCTTGTTAAGACCAAAACATATGTAGGCAATCTCTCTCTCTCATTTGCATATCTTGCACAACATTATCACAATAATTTGAGCCAGAGCTGAGAAACAGTTATTAGTAAATTAGTTAATAAGTCATACATTTGCAGCTTAATGATGTGAACTTACCATAAATACATCGTATTCATCCAGAATTCTGAAAGGCATCTCAATACGGTCCCATAAGGCAAGAAGAAAGGCAATGGTGACATAAGATCGTTCCCCACCACTCAAATTTGAAGTTTGCTGCTTATTGGCACTTTTACCTCCTATTTTGTCAGGTTTGGCCTGAAATTCAAGACATAGCAATAAATACAGAGAATATGAAGTAATAACTAGTTTTTAAATAACTAGAGGGCTCTGCCAACTGCTCGCTAACACTCACCAACCATCGAGCAATCTTATTTGATTCGCAAAAATTTAAATCGTCAATTAAAAAGAAACAGATTAAAAACACATTATGAGCTCCCTTTGGATCAAAAGCACACCTTCCCGGGGTTTCAAAATAACTTGTACCAACTTGCAGAGCTGTAAGGGCTAAGGGGCTCCTGAGCATTGCAAAACTGCAGTTTTGTGCGTTTGAAAAGTAGCTTTCATATTCGTGGTCTGAAGTAATATATTTTTCGCTTTAGCTTGGGGTTTGAATTGAGTTGAGCCTAAGATTTTCCGTTAAAACCGAAACCCTTAACGTTTGTGAATAAGAAAAAAGAAACATGCAAATCGAAAAGACGTTAACTATTTCAACGTCAAATAAAATATCAATAATTTTAACTTTATTTTTAACGGTTTGTAACTTTTTTCCTTTGGAGATAGAAGCTTAATTTTCTGACCATAGGTTGAGTTAGATCTGGAGTAAAAAAAAGGCACTCTTTCCAGTGGTGTCAAAAAGGAAACTGTGAGACAATTCCTTCGTTTTTTACTGATAGATTTAATGAAGAAAGTAGTGCCTAAATTTTTGCTAAGCCTAAAAAAGTTCGAGCTATAAATGCAAATAACTCCTGCCGTATTTAAGTTAAAGCATTGAAACGAATTGCGTAGAACGCAAAAAATTCTACCCTTTCCAAAGATATATAATATCAATATATGCAAGTAATTTTTCACTCGAATTTTAAAAAATAAAACCCCAGGTGCACACCCCCGGGGCTCAAAGCAATTTCGTACAAAATTTTGAAGGCTGTAGGTGCTATGGGGTCTCCTGGGCGCAGGCCCGCCACAGATTTCCTTCCGGAAATTCTTTGAAACCTTACTTTTATTTATTATAAAGAGATTAAGAAAAAGAAAAGTTTACTTTTTTACTACTTTATCCTTTTTGCAGATATTTTTCAAGTTTTTAAAAACATATTTTTCATTATCAAATATTCGCAAAAATATTCTATGATGTAGGAAAAAAAAATCACATCAACATGAAAATAAGCATCAAGCACATTTATCTGCTTCATACATGCAACAAGTTTGTGATATAGATTGTTACTGAAAAATGTATCACATGGGTCAATTCATCTAATTTTATGTAGTATTTTAGAAATATACTGTTTGATCAGTAGCATTCTTTTGACATCTATATTGATTATAGCCACAACATGAAAAATGCTGTAAAGCAATTTTTATTGTTTTTTTACTTTTAACCTTTGATTCTATGGAATTTAACCAAGGCTTTAAAAAAAAGAAAGAAAAAGGATCAGGCAGACCGTCTCCCTTCTTGCAAACCTTCATCAAAATTCTTTTCGTAGTCAAAAATGAAATTGTACAACTTAAAACATTTTCGCTCAAATCTATTTCTTAGTAGCCCAATAATTTTAACTATTTGGTGTTGAAGCACGTATGGTGCTGTACCTTAATTGTTGAAATAATGTCAACAAGTCAAATTTCAAAAATAAAAAATAAAATAAAATAAAAATAAATAAAAAGCTTTTCAAAAATCTACAAACTTTTGAATTTCTAAAGTAACAGCTAATGCAGGCATTTAAACAGTTAAATTTTGCAGAAAGTACACTGCAAACAGAGATATTGCTAGGATTCTTTCAAGGCCTTAAAATACCTTTTGCCAGTTTTAGATGAGATGAATACATAGAGAGACAAAATTCATTTTGAAATATATGAAAATAGTGAAGACCATAAAATCAATTCCATAAATAAACTAACTTTCTGAAGATGAATTGAAGATAGCAGATAGCAGGAAAGAAGAGATGTGTACTATGCTGATTATTAACATTTTGAATGCCTCACAGTTTGAATTTATAAAAATAACAAAACATTCAAATATGGAAGATTATACTTTGAGAGTCCCATTTTTCCTATTTTTTACAATATTAAATTTTAATTAAAAATAGAAAGCATGAAAATATGCTTGACTAATCTTTTCAGTAACAAAATGTACCTTAGTTCTGATTTGATTAAAATGCGTAAAGGTAGACAAAAATATTTTTACTGGAGGAAGCAGATAGAGAAAGCCTTGGCTTGCATCAGCCTGTAGTGCTGCTGAAGAAGAACATTTCTTTTTCAATAAAAAAATAACATTTCTTAGCTTTGAAAGATCTCACAAATTTTCTATTTGCAAGCTTCAAGCTAGTTGAAATAAGTAATATATACCTCATTTGGAAGAAGAGTGCCACAATATGAAGAATTGAAATTTTGCAGGAGAAGCGTTTGAAGTTGAACTCTTTAGGCAATTTACATTAAGAAAAGTAAGCTTGTTGTGCTCTCCACTGGTTAATATTAGAACAAAAAATCAGAAATTATTTTCCAAAGAAGATAACGTCCTTTGAAGGCCTTTAAGCAAAAAATAAAGAAAATCAAAATTTTCGTATTGTGGAACTTTTTCCAAAACGAGCGCCATGTCATATTTCATAATGATACAAATATGATGCTACCTACTGCTGCTTTTGAAATAAGATATTTATTGGCATTACAAAATTCAAAAGTACCTACAGGAATGGAGTAGCACTTGTAGCCGCTCTTTAGAAATTCTGTAACATTTCCTGTAACAGGTGAATTACGGAAGCATGTTGAAAATGATAAAATGCAAAAGAATACTTAACAAAATACTCTCTTTCAAATAGTTCTTATTTTGAAGAGAAAAAATCCAGTTATAAAATGTTATTAGAAAACTTTGCTCCAGAACAAAAGAAATTTTCCATGATTTCAGGATAAAGTTTCATTTACAGTAGTGGGCAACTTAAGATATTTTTGTGGTCACATGTTGATTTAAGATGTACTTATTCTGCTATCAACTGGACTAATACAATATGTAAGAACTTTTATTGTAAAAGGGCAACTTCACAAGTAAATGACTGACATTCTTAAAGCAAAACTATGAGTATTTTGCATCATAAAACTATGAGTATTATGCAAAACATACATGATTCAAAGCAAGGCCGTATCCAGAATTTTTTTCGAGGGGGGGGGCGGTTTTGCCCACTGCCCAAACACACATACATATATAGTATATGTATACACACATAAAAATATTTAACATATCAGTAAAAGTTTTAAACTCGCTTACAGAGCCGGATTTAGACTTGACGGGGCACTGAGCTATTGCAGGTAAGTTTTTCCTTTTGCTGTCCGGACATTTTTGTCGTTGGTGAAACAGACCATTTCCCCCCTTATGTGTCTTTTTCACAGCTCTCATGTTTTTGACTTATTTTTTAATGCTTCCACTGCTTTTATTTTTGTTTTAATTTCTTATTTTTTAAATTCACCTTGTAGTGGGAAGGATAACAAGAGAGTGGTCCTTTAAGTGGGATGAAGACTGTCCATTCTTTAAGGGGATTTCTCCCCCGGGAAAATTTTTGAAAATAGATATAAAAATCTGTGTTTCGAGGCCTTATATGGGGTAATCAAGACTAAAAAAATATAAAGAAAAATAGGCAAACAAAACTTTTTAAAAGTTAAGCATTCATTTGCAAGATCAATCAAAATAAAAATTGCTGACAAATGGTTCACATTTTAATCGACAGAGAGGAAAAGCGTGGGAGGAGAAAAGGGAAGCACATCGTCACTTGCTCATATCAACTTTTAATGTAGTTTGTTTTTGTCCATTTCTACAACATACCCTCCCCTCATTTCATCAAATGCCCTCTAGTTGAAAGTGTTCAAAATGCTTTAAAAGAAATGGTGTAAAGATTCAGAAAATAAGTAACGAAAGAGGCACATTCTGGCCATTCAGACAAGTCATACTTTATATTCTTGATAAGAGGCAAAATTGAAGTATTCTTCAAGGAATTTCAATGTTTCTCAAAACAAACATTTTTTTCCTTGAATTACAAGTAATGCAGTAAATAAAATAGAGTAGAGTAAGTGTTAAATCTTTTTTTTCTCATACTTAAGATACAACGGGTATGCAGTAGAAGTAAGATAAATTGTATTTTTTATGCAAGGATGTATCAAGGAGCTGTATTTGGCACATCTTGGTAACCAGATACTAGCCTAATTGGGAAAATAGGGCTCGGTCCTTGGGGATTCCCTGGCTTTGAATCAGCATAGTGTAAGTTTTATATGAGTTTTGGGAGGAAGAGGGCAGGTATACCAAACTGACAAGGGGCCTGTCTTGGCCCTTGACGGCCATGAGTTGAATTGGGAAAGAGAGCAGGAAGTCCTAATGAGTGTAATCACAAGTACCTTTGTAGTTAATGAGAACTAGAATTTCTTTTTCTGTATTTCTTCAAATTTTCACTCCATTAATAGTTGCAGAATTAAGAGTATAAAAACTTTGTTATTTTCCTTTTCCGACATTAGTAAGTAAAAAAAAAAAAACTTCTTTTGTTTTAAGTTACAAAACATTTTGGGTTTCCGAAAGAGGGAGGGGGGGGCAGGCCCCCCTCTGGAGATGGCCCATATTGTAATATATATATATTACAATAATGTTCCGATTTCAAAAAGTTCTAATTTAAAAATTGCTGATCAGAAAGACTTGATATTTGAGGCCACGGGAATTTGTTTGGAGATGGAAAAACATAGTTCTAAAATGTGCCAATAGATGGCACAATCAGGGTTCAAATGTCTGTTGTGGAGGTACAGTGAAACCTGTGTATAACGTTAAACTGTCTATAACAATCTTTTTTTTTTGGCCCCAGCAAAATGTCAGCTTGAATAATCAAACTGTCTATAATGATAACCTGTCTATTACGATATTTTTTTTAAGTCCCAACAGTGTTGTTGTAGACTGGTTTTGCTGTATGCTAATTACTAAGACATGGCATGCCCATTAAACCCTAACAATCAGCAGTTAAACTAAAAGCTGGTGTGGAACATGTCGGTTTGAGTTTCCAGTAACCAGTTGGTGGCAGAACAAGGCAGAGAACATATGGAACAGATAATACAGTAAACTCCTGATTATCCGTGGAATTAGGTGGCACAGTAACTGATGAGAAACAAAGTCACGGATAATTCACAAATTAAGTAAAAAGAAGGCTTGAGTAGGTAATAGTTTAAACAATCAATAACACTCAAATGCCTTCAAACAATAGCTAAGACGATAACAGTGCATCTAAAAGCTAAAAGAGGAATGCTCTTTATTGCAAACAGATTACACACATATGTGAGCACATCGTGTAAGCAAATTACCTACAACTGAGCAAGTTAGGTTATGCCAAAAACTCATTGGGGAGGGCAGAAGAATTTTTTGAAGACTTGTTCGGTCACTCATTTACGCACTTAAGAAGTACAGATCTAAAAATAAGTGTCTAGGGTAGATCCAAAATTCAGGGTAAATAGTGTAGTTCTAAAGCCAAAAGTAGTGTACATCTAAAAATTTGATGTCATTAGAGAGGAGGAAAAAGAAAAAGATAGGGATATCTAAAAATAGATTTTATCTGCATTCAGTTACAGTGCATTTATCTGCATTCAGTTAGTCATTGCCGAACCTCCACCCCATTTTAGAAGGATAGAAAGACGGCGGATAATCAAGAGTTAACCGTACGTAACTCATTCGTAAGGTACTTGGTTTCTTAAGCTAATCTTTTCTCTTCGCTATCAGTCTTTGTTGGAAAATCTGATACTTTTAACCCCTTCAGTCGGAATTATGAAATATTGGACCAAAAATGTTGGTATTTGGTACACAGTGTACTATGGTAAAGGGAGACAAAATTTTGAGTTCGTAGGAGAAAAATTAAAAGAGTTATGGCACGTCCAATATTCCGGACTTATATTTTTGAAATAAGTATTTCATATACAAAAACGATAAAATACCGAACAAACTTCATTATAAAATGTTCTACAAACAATTATAAAACATAATGTAAGTGTTTGAAACGATTAATTATAGATTATATGTTTTTAAGAAAATCAGAAAAAAAACCCCTCGCTTTTCAGATGAAAATCCATGGTTGGAAAAATGAGCCACTCTCTATCTCTCAATCCTTATATGTCAGTGTTGTCAATCCCAAAACGAAAAATTATTTCACAGATTATAATAAGTAGACTGTAAAGAGTCAACTACAAAAAAAAAAATCAACTAATTAAATCAATTATTAAATGATTAGAAGTTGTTTAAAGTGTATGTCCGGTATACCGGACACCAGGTCTGAAGGGGTTAAAGTGAATTTGCATCGGAAGAACAATACAAACCTCAATTTTCAGCGTCTTATTCTCAAACGAAATAACAAGGTTTCCAATGAATTTATTTTCTTTCAGCATTGTTACGAAACTCAATGTGAGGTTCAGCTTAGTATAGTTACAGATGTCTCTCATCTTCTTCAATCGAATTTCACACATACTTTTCATAGTCTAGGAAGAGGTGAAAAAGAGGTAAGCACAATA
Organism: Uloborus diversus; assembly: GCF_026930045.1. Lineage (NCBI taxonomy): Eukaryota > Metazoa > Arthropoda > Arachnida > Araneae > Uloboridae > Uloborus > Uloborus diversus. Next base: position 139,630,161 of record NC_072738.1, read on the forward strand.
TCATTCAATTAATATGGAAAGAAAAAAAGAGAGCAAACATTAAAACACTGAAATCTAATGACTTTTTAGCAGGACCCAACTGAAGAGAGGTTCCCAATTTTATTTAATTTTAATCATTGCAACAGTAAAAACATTTACTTTTTAGCAAATGATTATAGAATCAAGGGGTTGATATTGCTTAGTTTCAAAAATCTGTGTAACATTTGGTGCAGTTCTGTCTAATGCAAATTGTGCATTGTGTTTCAATATTACTCAAACATTTAAAAGTTTTCAATGCTATATTTTTTTTACTAATCATTGATGATCATGATTAGGTAACTAAGTAATTTTTGATACACGATTAGCTAATAGCTTTGTTTTGTGACTAAGTAATGATTATGTCACACAATCATTGTACTTATCTTTAACCCTTGGAAAACCCTATTTTATCTCTGAGGGGCTTATTACCCCCAGATTGAGAACTCGTGGACTACAGCAAGGCTGAGCCTTGGGGCAAACATAACTTTGGAGCTCCCTCCGAATTTATAACATAAGAGTTTACATATAAATATAAATAACCTTGTTGGAAACTAGGGGCTTGACCTTGAGGAGGCCCAGATTGGAATTGGAGTAGTGCAAGTTTGATAAGTTTTCTGAGGGGAGGGGGGAGCTCCAACTAAACCAGCAAAAATTTACGAGCGAAAAAGGTTAGAGATCTCTGCTTTAGAACTAAAAAATTCATGACCTATTGCTAGTCCCCATTGATTTTTGTGCATTTTTTTTTTTTTTTTTGCTGAAGATCATGATTTTCCATGACAAACTTTTACAGTGTTTGCGCTCAACTATATGTAACCTAGGTCCGAGGGACCCATTAATGAAATAAATTTGGGTCCTTAGGTGGAAAAAATGAGTCCCTTAAATTTTAAACAGAAAATCTTAGCGTATAAATTAATAATGTAAAATATTTATGCTTGGGGGAAAAAAAGGTATGAAATAAAATTAATTGGTTAATTTTGCTCTAATTTTATGTAATTATCATTGTAAAATTATTTTCAAATAATACACTTGCAAGACTTAGTTACGTGAGAAACTATTTGGTCAGTTACACAATGAGATTAATTCAAAATTTAGCTTCGTAAAATAAAAAACGAGTGCCTCTGATTCATCAAGCAAAAAGCACTCCCTTAATCTTTGTTTTCCTGGAAATTTTTTCTAAGTAAAAAAACGAACAGCCCGACAATTATCATTGGCAATTACATAATAATAAAAAAAAATAATTTAAAAAAATCGCAAGCGAATGAACTCAACGCAAAAATCGCGATTGCAAAAATGAAACATTTTTCCTATGAGTGTGAAAATTGCTCATTTGCAATCTTAAATCAGTATATTTGACTTTATTTTGACTCGTTCAAAATACCTGTTTTGGCTTTTGTGCTATTTTTAAAATTGCGCCAGTTTCAAAATGGCGCGATCGATTAATACCAGACTTTTGCAAGTCCAAATAAAAATAGCCCATCAGAAAGAGATGAATTACAAGGAAAAGAACAAAGTTAAAATGCTTTTGTATATAATTCAAGTATTCATAAGCAATTTAACAAGAAAAATGTGAAGTTTTGAACTTTGTGTTTAGCGCGATCAGGGAAAATGTTTGCCATTTTTTTTCTGCCCTCCTTTTGTTGGGGATGCAAAATAATGATTTTCAAAAGTGATTCTGGTTATTTGAATGCAAAATAACTATATTTTTATTGCACAGTTGTCTTATTTTAATCCTGAAGATTGCATTGAAACCACTCTTACTTTTAGTCTTTATTGCTGTTTTTAGGAATTTTCTCAAGATAAAAGTTGAGGGAGAGCTTATTCTTAGAATACAGTACAACGGGCTATTTATGAACTTGCAATATTTTGCTCTCTGAGCTCTGCCCAGGAAGTCACTGTAGGCTCCAGTCTTATCACTAAAATTCCATTGACTGATCAACAATAGGGGGGTGTTTGAATAGCTGATAAAGAGATAGGGTCATTTAGATCCCTCTCTGTTGATTCTCCTGGTCACTGAGGCTTAAAAGCATTTACTAAATAGATCTTTAGCATTTTCTCCAATTTTTTTTTCTGGTTCTTATCTTTTAGATTTTGTGGGTCCCTGGGACCCGATTTTTCGCGGAAGTTGCGTCCCTTTCCCGCGAATTTGCGTAAAAAACTCGCTATAGCGCGTACACGCAAACCCTGCTTTTATCATGGTCAAAATCCATAACTTTCATAGTGCAATATAAGGCTCTAGACTAGGAATTCTGAATGGTAGCCACCAGCTATCCTATTCACAAAAAAATGATGGCCACTTTTGCAATTTTGATAGTCATTTTTTTAAAGTATGCATACAGCGCAAAAAGTAAATAACCTACTCTTTGTTGGTAACATTAACAACAAATTACAAGATTATGATACTCTACAAAAACAACAAAAAAAGTTTTACTGAATATATTTTTTAATACAAAAATATGCATAGAACAAAAGGAAATATTTTAAAACTTTTAAAACATATACAAATGTAGGCCATTATAGATAGATGAAAGCAAATGTAAGAACTTGTATCAGCTTTGATATAATTGTTAGTTAGATATTTATGTTGTCTGTCACGATAATTTTTCAGGGAATTTGGAATTGCAAAAGATCATAAACGAAACAATGAACCTTTTAACAAAAAAAAAAACAAAAAAAATTGCAAATCTTAAAAACGGACTATTTTTAATAACTTCAGGAATCATTGATTTTCTTACTTCAATCAAAAATATTCGATCTGAAATGAATAAAGAAAAAAATATACATATTAGTACCAAATCAAGGTAATGCCTTTTAGACTCCAGAGAAGAGCTCAAATAGGATTAGAAGCTCATTGTCATCATGCAACATTATTTTTATTAAAAATGAAAAACATGATCGTCATTTTTGGTGACTGGGACCTGATTTTTTGGTAGCCAATTTGAACCAAGTGGTCACCCATTGCGGACTGGCGACTGCTAATCTAGAGCTTTAGTGCATGTATACCTTGAAAATAACTTATGACTGGTAATGTTATAAAAATATGAATTAAAAAAGTATTCATTACAAAACACATACTGTTTTATCAGGCATGATTTAAGACAACAATAGTATAAATTGATTCATAAAAAAAGAGAAAATTAATTTGAATTCTTAAACTTTGAATTCAAATTATGTTTTTCGCAATCACAAACTGCGACAGGACCGTACTCATTGGAGTAATTGTTTCTAGAAACGGCTCCTGTTCCCTCAAGTCTGCCCCTCCTCCTGGGCGGTTACGTGTGCATAGTTGTGTGTGTGCAGGCATGTGTGTGTAGACGTGCGTGTGTGTAGACGTGCGTGTGTGTAGACGTGGATGTGTGTAGACGTGCGTGTGTGTAGACGTGTGTGTGTGTAGGACATGGATAGCTCAGGACCGGGGGGCAGCCGCGGCTACAGAGAACGGCGGGCGGTGGTGCTGCAGAGGCCCCTGGTCCAAGCTGAAAAAGGAACCAGATGCCAAAGACGTTCAAGTGAGGACAATAAGCAATCGTGATTGCTCAAAAAATGTTTAAGATATGAAATGATTCTAAGCATTATATGCAGACACTAGAAAAGATACAGGAAAAACAAATGGCACAGCAAAAGAGCCAATTATAACATACTTGAATTTTTTTCTCCAGAGCAGAATATTCAGCTTTGAGTTTTATTAGCTTCTCATATTTGTCAAGATATACTTGTTGTACAGATTCTCTATCTTGCTTGCTGAAATAAATGCAAAATTATCATTTTTTAAATGTAAATTGCATTTGTAAACTTTAAGACATTTAATGAGTTGAGAAAAAATCAGTGTTAAAAATACAAATTTTTAATCAGTCAGAATACAGAAAAAAAATTAATTAATCAAAAAGCCTTGCAAGTAGAAAACTATAAAAATTCTGTAAAATGTTCAGAAGAAAACGATTTCCAACCAAAAAAATATTTGCAGTTTATAATCACTCTTATGAATCAATTTTTGAAGTCAATTGCTGGTCTCAATCATTATTAGTAGGGGGGTGGGGTGTAAATCTTTACTGTAATCTAAAACTTGAAACATTGAATTTGGTGCCTAGATTTCTACAGGCGTCAAACCCGGTCACAAAATGTGACTAACTGTTTATTTATGTTACTAGAAAAAACATACATTTGTTGTAAATAAATATGCTTATGCTGAAATGTAAAAAAGATGGTTAAAGAGCACTGTAGCGTACAAATTTGCAAATCAATTGCAGGCTTGTGTGTCAGGGTTACAAGGAACCTGTTTTCAATGCAGGAGATGTAAACTTATGAATGAAAAAACATCTGACAAAAGCTGTGGTCAATCATATTAAATGAAAATAGAGAAGGATAATCAATTTTGTTTATTCTAAAAAATTTAATGTTTTATCTTTTGGAAATAGCTACTACCATTGCCACAATAAGTCCTCCTTAACTTTAATGTACAAGTGCGATAGCAATTTTTTTTGCTTTTAATGGAGATCTGCTTTAAAAGGGTTTAAAAATTTAAAAAAAATCAGAAAATGTGAGTTTTGTTTTCTTTGATGACCCTTTTGTGTTTATTTGACATGAAACTCAATACCCCTAAATGCTGTGTTATTTTTCATGTCATATCAATTTAGGTTATATCAAGCAATTATAACATTAACCCATTCGCACCCAGCGTCACGCGGACGCTACGCAACGATTCCTCTCCTATCAGCCCAGCGTCACTTCTCCGCTACGCGCTCTGATCGACGCTGACGTCCCAGCGTCACGTATACGCTTTCTCGAAATGGAACGATTGAATTGAATATTTAAATGATCATAGATGCCGCTAAATGGCTATAACATTGATCATATTCGAGTCACATGGTATTTGACCTTCATGTACACACTTTAGTTTCTTATTTGGGCCTCTCAATGGGATAGATTTTTTTTATGTAAACAACAGTGAATCACTGCTCTGCGCATATGATTTATGAGGTCTCAATTGCTCTTGTTTATATCTTTGCTTCTCTTTTTTTTACGAGTAATTGAAAGAGATATACATCTAGCTGAATAAATTATGGAGGAGGGAAGGAAGGTTAAAATTTTTTTGCGTATGTGTTCCAGACTTTTGGGATTCCCCGTTCAATGAGAGTACAGGAATGATTTCAAGAGACACTGAAGTTTATGATTATTTTTTAATCCTTTCTGATATTGTTCTTCTTTATTTATTCTTTTTCATTTGGAGAATGGAAAAGTGCAATAAAAATTGTTAGCGAAGTGAGTGAAAGGGAATGTTTTTGAGTGAATTATGAAACAGTTTTGAGACTTGTCGCGTGGGAAATATAACTAGTTTAAATTCGTTGACCTAAGTTGTTTTAATCAAAATTACATAAGGAACATATTTTTTTGCTACTTTTCTTTTTCTTTGATTGTCTTGATTTCTTGACTCACGATGTCAAACTCTAACTTTGTTTTTGTGCACATATCATTTAATTTTGTGCACATGGTTAAAGTTTTAGTATTCTACTTATTTCACTTCCTTCTAATAATGTAATACTTTGTATATTAATAATTAGTAATCAGTAGTACATTGTTTAAGCAAAATTAAAATTTCAAGCCATTATTTTGAGATGCTTAATTTATATGAATATTTTTGTTCAGTTAGGCTTAACTGCTGTAAATGCTCGGGCCGATGGCGGCGTTCCATTTCAGAACGTTCGGTCCCGTAGTTGCGCTTCGTTTTCCGAGCGCTGGTCCTCAAGGGGTTAATAAGAGTGTTTTATAATTAAGCGTATTTACAGTACACTGACGGTGAAAAAGCCGACAAAAGCTTTTGTCAGATGTTTCATTAGTGCAATAACTCTCAATGCACAACAGCTAGGTTGTGAGAGCTGAATGTCCATATTCAGAGTTTTTGGCACAGTTTTAATCTCTGTTTTGAAAATATATATATATATATATATATATATATATAAAGAGGTAAATAGGATCAAAAACCAGCACCCTTCAACGAATTGTACTTGTGTTATTTATAAAAAAAGGAGATTTGCAACAGCATATTTTGTCTTAAATTAACAAAATATGACAGCCAGCTGGAAGATTACAGATGAAAATTAACAAAAACAATCATAAAACTAGATAATAATAACAGAAAAATAGGTAGGGACACCTAAAAGTGATAGTGTTTGCATGCAGAAAAAACACTTCACATAAAATCCTTTGGCTTGAAGTTTGATTTATTCTAAAAAATGAATTAGCATGCTTGGTTCATTGCATTTACTTAATAATCAAGTGCTTTATGACATACCTACAACAAAAGAAAAAAGTTAAAAATCTTTTTTTTTTATACCTTTCTAGATTGAATGCCTTAGTTGTTTCTTGCAAAAGGGTGCGCAGCATTTCGGCACTTCGATTAGTTTTAATGCGTGGACAGACTTTTTCAGCATTGCTAACAGCTTTCTGAAACAAAATAAATGCACTAACAATATTAATAATAATAAAAGACATGAAACAAAAGTTTTACTTTTACTATGCAGAAAGCTTTTACATTCCAAACATAATAACAATTCAGTAAGTTACCGCCCTATAGCCAGGGCTAAGGCAGAAATGCATGAAATACACCGCCAGCTCAGCCAATTCCAGCCGAGGACTGCAGTTTTGTGCTTATTAGCACTCATCAGTCCGGTATAGGACTGACTGAGCTGGAGGTGGAAAACCTCTTAAGGAAGCCAAGAGTGCCAAACAAACTGGTGGCTAATACAGAATCAGCACTGACCAGACGAATGACCGAAGAAATCCCCCCCCCCCCATGTCCCTATCGTTCACTTGCACTTACTGAGTAAATACTTAAGGTGCCTGGGCTTTAAACATGGTACAAAACAAGTTTCACATGTGTCCCAAATCCAAAAATGATGGAAGTGAAATGTCTCCCCATCACTTCATTCAATGCTTGGGACTCACCTTAGAGGAAGTTTCTGAGAACTCTCTCTTATTCTCAAGACTTTTTGAACCTTTTTTGGGCTCTGGTCTAGAATTGTTAGATTAAGTAGATTAGCTCTGCCATCAACACCACCCATGTCAACTAATCAACAGTTAGTAACTTGATTTAAATAGCTTACCACTATGGGTGATCATCGATCTACTCAAGCAAATCTAATCAGGTTCTGCCATTTATACAGAAATTTGTTAAGACCTCATTTTGAGTATGCTGTTCAGATGTGGTCTCCTTATATCAAGAAAGATAGTTCTTTATTGGAAAGGATTCGAAGAAAAGCTCCCAGGCAAGTAAGGGGACTTTCAGATTTAAATTATAATGCCAGACTTGAAAGTCCTAAAGTCCGTATTCAGTTGAAATTCAGCAAAATAAAAGATTTTAATGGGTTAAAGTTTTGCATAAAAACCAGGACAAGGGGTCATTGTTTTAAGCTATTCAAATCTCAGGCTAATTTGAAAATTAGGAAAAATTGCTACTTTTGTAGCTTCGTGGGTATTTTAACAGCTGACCAGATGAGGCTGTAATGAGTAAGGGGGTAGATAGCTTTAAGAGGGCCATTGATCTTCATTGTGAACTTATAAACTATTAGGACCAGCTTAGCTGGGCCCAGTCTAGGCTGGCGGTCAAAGGCCGTAGCCGAGTTTCTATGTTAAATCTGTCTTCGCGGCTTTTTCGACTCGCATTTGGGGGATCATTTTGGGGTTGAATAAAAATAATTTAGCCAAATTTTCAGCTCTTTAACTGAAATGACCTTTGAGTTTTTCAAAAAAAAAAAAAACTTTTTATTAGAACTTCTTTTTCATAGTAAAATTCAAAATAAATGAATGGTATTTTCCTCCCTTATTCTTAGGAATAAAATACATGAAAAATTATTATAGTCCTACATTTTTAAACGAAAAGCCGATTTTTGGCGACAGAAATGAAATTTAAATATTATTTTTCAATGCTTTTCTAAAAAGTGTCACTCACCAAATTTTGTTAGAAAATGTCTTTTATATTCTCCTACACTCAGAAATGTTTTCAAATATTTTCAAATGGTTGAACAATACGAAAAAATTAAAGTAATTTTTTTCCATAATTTTGCGTTTAAACGAGTTTAAATATTTTTTTTTGCCAAAAAAAATTGTTTGAACTGAGTGGAAAAAAAATTTTCTGCTAAATAAAAAAGAAAATTAAAAAAAAAGAAGAAAAAACTAAGACATACCTTACATGAAAATATTAAGAATGTAAAAAAAACGATAAAAGAGTTATTAAATAAATATCGCTCGTTTGGAAGAAGAGTGTCACAATACGAAATTTAAAAAAAAAATTTTCGCTTAAAGGATTTTAAATGACGTTAACTTCTTTGGAAAAAATGACAAATTTCTTGTTCTAATATTAACCACTGGAGAGCACAGCAAACTTAATTTTCTTAATGCAAATTGCCTGAGAGAGAAAAAGAGTTCAAATTTAAATGCTTCTCCTGTAAAATTTCATTTCTTCTTATTGTGGCACTCTTCTTCCAAATGAGCGATATTATTCAAGGCTAAATTGTACATAAAGATGATTATCACGGGACACTAGCGTCCCGGCCCCCAAGAAAACCAAATGTCAGACACCAACAAAGCCAAATATCCACCGCTAAGAAAGACGAAAGTAATTAAACATGCGACTAAGGACAGTTTACACGACAGAGCAAGTTGGGGAAGCTTCGTTAACTCAGGTAGTTCCTTCAAAAGCAAAAAACTACCTGCTAAGCAGATTGAAAACAACTTAAAAGATCTATCCTCACTGGTAAGAAGTTCGTGATGGGGGCATGTTCAAGCGAAAATAGTTGTGATGAAAGAGGAAAACAGGGACGATGTAATTTGACAGATACTTGGTGGGAAAACTAGATATTATAACTTTTTAAGGCTGAGGGTTTTTGGGTTTAGGATGAAGGCCTTCTTTTTTGTAGGGAAGAGTTCAAGGTTTTCCTGGCGAAGAAATTTTTACAACAGGGTTGTTTTTGATGAGATATTGCTTTCCATACTATTGGGCACAATTTTTCAGTCTGGATACCATTAAAGACAAAAATTTCAAATACAGTCAACTCCTGATTATCCGCGGATTAGGGTGACACGGTAACCGCAGAAAATCTGAATTATAGGTAAAAAACGATACTGGTGTATACAATAACTAAAAATAGGAATAAAACTCACACATATATTAAAGTGATAGCTAAAAGCAATAACATTGATTGTAAATGTAAAAGCTAAAAACAAACAATAACATAATCATTATTCACCGCCATTGAAGAAAAAACATTGTGAAAAGACCCGTGGATAATCAGGCCGCCGATAATCGGGAGTTTACTGTATTTAAGTATATTTACTACAATTTAGACGCCGTTTAACATAATTGTTTTAACTGACAGTTGATAAAATAATTTTTGCACAATTTATGATGATTTTTAGAGTAAGGTTAGTTTTTGTCACTGTCTTCATTCACAACAACATCAACTTTTTCATTAATGAATAGGCAACTCAATATTTGCGCAGACTTTACTATTTTTGCCAAATATCGATCATGAGACAGAAAATAGAATATGTCAAAATAAAATGTCTCAAGCTGTATCATATTTAGCTGAGATGATGAATGAAGATGGAACGACTAAGCTCCATTATGTCAAAATCATACCTAATATTATAAAACTTGAGATTGCAATATATTTAGTCAAAAACATATGGTTGCTTTCTTGATTATCAGTCAGATAAGAATTATCACTGGGTTTACTCGATATTGTTGTGACTGTGCTAATGGTAGGCGTACTGTCGAATGCTGCTCACACATTGCTGCGATCATATATTTTCTGTCTCATGCTCGATATTTGGCAATAATAATAAAGCCCGCTGAAATATTGAGCTCAATTGTATATATATATATATACAATACTGACAAAAACTAACCGTATTTAAAAAATCATCATAAGTGGTTGAAAATTATGATGTCAGTTATTATGTTATCTAATGGTCAGTTATTTAAAAAAAATATGTTAAACGCCATCTAAATTTCTTAAAAAAATACTTTAATGTTCGAAATTTTGTCTTTATTGGATCCAGTATATTTATTAAAAATAGCGTGGACAAATTATGTAATTTTCTTTATGTACAATTTAGCATTGAATAATATTTATTTAAAAATACTTTAATCTTTTTTTTAAAATGGTTTTTTTAATTTTTTTTCTCTGAAAAGAGAGCATTTTCATTTTTTTTTTTTTTTTTTTTGAATTTTTGTTTTTACTTAGCAGACGATTTTTTACTGACTTAGATCAAACACTTTTGGCAAAAAAAAAAATATTTAAATGCAAAATTATGAAAAAAAAAATCACTTTAATTTTTTTCGTATTGTTCCACAATTTAAAAAAAATCGAAAAGCTTCACTTTTGTCCCCAAAAATTGGCTTTTCATTTAAAAATTACGACTATAATAATTTTTCATGCATTCCTAAGAAAAAAGGGGAAAAAAACATTCATTAATTTTGAATTTTACAATGAAAAAAAATTGAAATCGAAAAAACAGGTTTTTTTTTGAAAAACTCTAAGGTTGTTTCAGATGAAGAGCTGAAAATTTGGCTAAATTATTTTTATTCAACACCAAAATGATCCCCCAAGATGTGTAGTCCCACCAAAATGATCCCGCAAATGATTTTTTGCGGGGTCAAAAAAGCCGCAAGGGCAGATTTAACATAGAAACTCGCCTAGAGCCTTTGCATTTGTATTATACTAGTCATTTCAATATGTTTTACCATGTACAATTTGACTTGCTTTAAGGAATAAATGCTATTCATTTAATTCATAAATTTTTGCTTCAAATTGAATCAATACGTGTGGTTGAAGTAAATAAGAAAAGATGTCAGTTTTGAATTTCTATATCAAACAATGAGAATCAACTTATCACATCAAATTTCCCAACACTCACCTCTGCAGCTTTACAAATAGCCTTAAAATCCAGGGAGAGGTCTTTCTCATCCTCCACAGATTTCTTAAAATTTATTTCGAGGTTCTGTATAGCTTGGCGCTTCCTTTCCTTTGCATTTTCAAAAGTAACAACCTTTTCCTGGAAAAGCAGCAAAAAGGTAAGGTTTCTAAAAGTATGCTAGAAATGCATTCTAATGTTTGATTTTTCAATGTTAGTTAAAAAACAATTAAATAAAAGTTGTGCAAAAGTTAAATCAATGAGATTGTACGATTTTGGAATGTTATGATTCTAGCAAATACCTGAAAGTTCTCTAACAGAGTTCATACCTTGTGGTTAAAAAAAATTCCCTGATTTTTTCAGGTTTTCCAGGTTGTTTTTTAAACAATTCCAGGTTACTCGCTCCATTCAAAATTAAGTTTAAATAGCAATATTTTCAAAATAATTAAAATTGTTTAACACTAGAAAGACGGCGTTTTGCGTATACCTAGAAAGACTAGCAGCGGTCACTTTGACCGCCATACTTAAAAGATTAGAAATTTCCTCCTTTCGGGATTTTTAACCATAGAAAAGATTTGTTTCATCATATCAGAGTTTAATTTAACAATTTGATCGTAATATAGTCTGCAAAAAAGTCTCAGACAGCTTTTTTTTTTAAGTTTATGTTCGATCAATTGAAATACACGCTTTACACAATTGGCATTGAGAAAGAGCAAATTTGTACAAAAAATATATATTTTTTAAGCATGTAATAACTAACAAGTAGTATAATCAACCATGCATGTGTTTGGTTTAAAAAATATCCAAATATCGCAAGATACCGTACATTACTATCATTTACAGTATTTCGAAATACTTATGTTATCACGTCACATGTATATTAGCCATTAACAGTTTTTTTTTTTGCAATCAGAACAAATGCTCATAGAATTATTTCCGCATAGTTTATTTTCACACTATTTTAATTTTTTCCCTGAGGTAGATACTTATTTATCTGCAGCAAAATTGATCAGTGGAGGTGACTTGGAGGAAATTGGAGAAATAGGCGTTCTGTTTTTGAAATTTTCCCCTTTTTTTTCGGCGTCAGAACCTTTTCCCTTTTTCTTTCACTGGTTTTTATGTTTTGAGCATCAGTTTTTATTAGCAAGGTTTCTTCTGATTCTAACTGAGAAGAACAATCCTTTTCTGCAAATCTAGGCTCCGAAAAAATATTCACAATAATCTCATGAAAGCAAACTATTCTCATCACTAGGAATATATGTCTCTTCAGATAAGTCACACTGTTCATTCGAACCATAATCTGTTTTAGATGTGCAGCAGTTTCAGGAGTTAATAATCCTATAATTTTTGCTTGTCGTCAACGGTTCTTCTCGATATCATGAAGATAATTATGTGACTGAGAACTTCATTATCACCGAAGAAAATAAACGTCAATGCTTCAAGCAAAGCACATGTTTTGGTGCACAAAAGAGTTCCAGAAAACATTTTTGGAATTTACCTGTTTATATTTACTTCTTTTTAGATCCAAAGTAATTTCATGTGTCCAGTCACATGCTTTTCAAATTTACCTTTTTCAACTTTGCCCCCTGTGCAGATAGCAGAAAACTGAAACCATGCAACCAGCTGGTGTTTCGCATTTTCCTAACAATTCAAAGAATTAAACCTGACCAGAAGGTACTACTCAAGCTCAAAAGAACATTACTCACCCTGACAACTAACAATAGTCCATAGTACACACAACTGATAAGAGAAAAAAGAAGAAAACGGATGCATAAAGAAAGGTTCACTTAGCGGTCAAAATGACCATAGTCAGTCTTTCTAGGTATAAACATTTATAGGGACTATAATAATAATCCTAAAGAAAAAAAAATACTGTTGTAAGATCTTGATAAATAGTTAGGAAAAGTCAATGAAGGAAAAAGAGTTTGAAAATTAAACGCAGCAAATATAAGCATTTGAAAAATCGTTTGCGGTCAAAATGACCGCTTCCGTCTTTCTAGTGTTAAAGTAGCAATGCGGAAGAACTGAAACTTTTCTCCTTAGATTAAAAAAAAAAAAATCCTTTTTTTTCTTTCCCAAATTTTACGTTTTTTTAAACACTTTGTTCAAAATCGTTTTAATTGATTTACTAATTGTTGAAAACAAAGTGCTTCCAACTTATTTTAGCGTTTTCTCGATGTCATGTGTCATGAGTAATATTAGCGTTTTGCTGTAGTGGAGCAGCAATCTTTTAGCATTCGCTTTTGGTTCACAATATTCCTTTTTATTTTCTTATTAGTATGTAACACAAAACATATTGAGCAAAAAACAAAGCTATTTTTCAGTATAAATATGATTAACTTGTTGCATCGATCGCCATACCAGAAAATGCATAATAACAAAAATCAACATCCGCCCATTATAGGCCAATGCCAATAATCTTTTTTTTCTCTTTTGCTTATTAAAGAATGCTTCCATTAAAATTTTTCTTTTCCAGAAAATAATTAATTTTTAAAAATTCATCATTTGTTGCACATTTTATGTTACTTTCAATAGTTTACATAGAGATAAACATCCAATTCTGTTTTTGGAAGTTTACGTCTACTTCCATCATGCAAACGACCAAATATGGCGACTAAGAGAAAAACTTAAGATAAGAAGTAGATTTTTGAATTTGTAGCATAAAAGTAGTTATAAATAATTAATAATCCTTAAAAAACTACAGTTAAGTCAAAATAGTCAGTTTTTAGCACATAAGAGTCTGAAGCAATTAGAATAAAAAAAATTGTTCTGAAGATAAATTTTTGCATTTTTCAAGAAAATAATTATGAATTATCCGAAAAAAAGGCACATTTGGCGTTGTTTTCAATAGTTTGCCTAGCAATAAACATCCAATGCCTTTTTCCGGAACTTCAGCACTTAAAAAGTCTTGTGGACTTCCATCTTGGGAATGACCAAATATGGCGGCTGCACCCAAAAATAAGAAGTAATTTTTTTAATTTATAGTATGATAACAATTTAAAAATAATAAATCTTCATGAAACTACAATTCAGTTGAAAAGTTTTTAGCACAAATTGCATCTAATGAAACGAAGATAAAATTAAGTTTTAAGAACAAAATTTTCATTTCTCAAGAAAATTATTTAAAATAATAATAATAATAATAAAACAATTTTCAGCACTTTTTGTGATACTTTCATTAATTTGCAGTTAAAGAAAACATCCAATTATGCTTTGCTTTTGGAAACTTTGGCATTTAAGGATCGTGTCTACTTCTATCTTGTGAGTGACCGAAAATGGCGACAAAATTTCACACGTAGCTTAAAAGACTTTACGATTAAAAAAAAAAAAACGATTTTCCCAGATCCCTCCCCACCCCCATTTTCAGGCTTGTGCTTCCGAAGCACTAAATTGTCCTCTTCCCTGTTGAGTTTGTGCATAATTTTTTTGGGGTTCATTTTTTTGGGTTGCCACTTTTTTAATTGCCAGTTTCATTTTGCCTCAAAGTTTTTACAATTTAGGAAAAATAGATAAAAAGGAAGATTAGATCTCATGAAACAAAATTCCCTGGGAAAAAATTGGAAAAAAAAAAAAATTGGGGGGCAAATTAAGAAATTTCCCTGACATTTTTAACTGTTTCATTTTCCCTGACGATTCCAGGTTTTTCGGAGCGGAGCGTACGAACCCTGTCTAAACAAATTCAAACAACAATTGAAATTTTTACAATGAAAAATGATTTTGTCATACTATCATATAAACATAAAATGTTTATCTTCTTAAAAACATTTCTAACAAAAATAAACCAAGAAAGACAATAATATTTTGTTATCATGACTCTGAATGTGGTAGTTATGTAATGCAAAATTTTTATTTTGCACAGGACTTACAGAGGCTGAGCAAGATTCATCTTGATCATTCTTCAAACTAGTCTTCTTACTTTGAAATTCAGCATTAACTTTCGACAGTTGATCATTTTGTTTTGATATTGCAGTAGTAACTCGTTCTATTTCAGCTTCAAACATATCTTTTTCTCTAATAAGTTGGTCCAAATCTCCTTGCTATAAAAAGAGAGAGAGTTTGGTTTTATAAGCAACTTACAGAGAGAGAGCAAATTTTGATAAGGTGAATAAAGGTTCTACAGTAGAAATGGTTCTAATCAACTGCAATTCAAAACAGGAAAAATAACTTTTAACAATTTCCACACGGAAACCAGTTATTTAATGTCATTCTTACAGAACTGAAATAGATGATAATCAAAGTATCAGAACTTGGAATTCAAGCCTAATTAGTTAACATTACAAATAGAAAAATTTCAAATTGAGAAAATTAACTTTAAATATTCATAGTATATTATAATACAACAAATGTATACAAAAGAAAGAAAAGAAGTACGAACCAAATTGCTTATATCTTTGGGCTCTTCATAACATTTCTCATCATTTAATTTTCTCTCATAATTACTTTTAAATGCAAAAAGATTCATTCGCTGACGGTTGTGCTCCTCTCTTTCTTTTTTCTTCTCATTTAAATCTCTCTGAACGTTTCTCAGCATGTTTTCTTTCATCAAATTTTCAGATTTTTCTTTTTTTAAGTGTTCTTCCCTTCCTCTTTAAAAGTACACAAAAATATAAGTATAGAAACCATATATACAATAAATAAACTCACTTTCAAAGCATAGGCGGATTTAGAACCGAGTTCTTGGGGGCAGCATTTTTTTTTTTAGCATTATTAGTTGTATTGATTACAACTAGCTGGATTTAGACTTAGCATGCCCCTAAGCTATTTCAGGTTTTGGGTCTCTTTGGTAGTCTGGTCAACTTTTCTATCGGTGGCAAAAAAAGGCCATTTTTTAAAGCCCCCCTCCCCCCATACATTATACATAAGGCCTAAGGTGGAAAATGGAGTCTCTTTTGAGTAAGGAATAGAATATCTCTAATTTTGGGGGGTCCAGGGGTTCCTGTCCCGGAGGATTTTTTGTAAAATAGATATAAAACTCTGCATTTTGAAGCCTTAGAAGGGGTAATTGGAACTACTGAAATCTTGGAGACAAATAGCAAAATACTCTTTTGCAAATTTCGATAATACACATTAAAAATTGTTTTTGAGTTGACAAATCAATTACAGCAGTTCTCAGAGAGAAAAAGCGAGAAATTATAGAAGATTACGCATTGTTATTCGCTTACTTTGGCTGTCAGTTCAATTCAATCAGTTTTGATCACGCCTCCAACCCACCGACAAATACAACAGTAAATTAAATGCAAAATGATCAATAGTAAAAAAATGTTTTAAAAGAAATGGTGTATAGATTTAGAAAATAGGCCCATTTGGACAGTTCATAATTTATACAATTGATAAGAAAGTTGAAGCACACTTTGCTTAGGAATTTCAAAGACTCATCTAATCCGTTTCATGGACTTGAAAACAGTTAAAATTATTTAAGGCACTTAAATTGGCCTTTCCAGTCTCTGAAATTTAGTACTTGATTGTACTGTTTTATAGTATTGTTCTAACTTTGTAAGAAGCAACTATTTTAAGTTTGGGGCCTCGGTGGCCGAGTGGTGTTGCTCAGCAACTGCTTGCATGCAGAGAGGCATGGGTTTGATTCCCGCCTACTGCCCTGGGTGTTCTTCTGATTTCCTTGTATTGTAATAAGTCTGAATTGTGCTATCTGTCTTACGTGTCTGAGCAAACGTCGGACTTCCACCTAAAATGGCAAATGGGGCTCAGTCAAACGAAAGCCGCTCATATTAGCCTCAAAAGTGGATTAACGCCTTCGTTATTCATTACCTTGGGTGCTCCAAGGGGCATCAGGAACAACAACAACATTATAAGTTAAAAAAAAAAAAAACTATTGATTTCTCATTACAACAACTTTTTATTTTCAATTACAAGAAGTACAAAAAATGAAAAAAAAAAAATAGAAGTAGTGTTTTTTTTTTTTTTTTTCCCTTCTGGACTGAACAGATTAACAATGTGCAGAAGAAGTAAGATAAACGCAAGTAATGCAAAATAATTTCCAAAATTACTGCATTCGGGATTAAATAAACAGCAATATATGAAAAATGCGAGCCACAAAAATTTATCTTAAATAATATGCTACAGAAACGCGAGAACCATGATTTTTATATTTTTGATGCAGGATGAGGCAAGGAGCTAAATTTGACACATTTCAGCATTTCTCCCCCTACCCCTCATCATTTGTTATAAATTTTTATGATTTGTATCCACACTTTTGAAAATTTTCAAGATTTTCAAGCACTTTAAAATAGAATTTATTTTTTCAAGTACTTTTCTTCTTTTCTTTAAAGAACAAATCATGAAATTTTCCAGAGTTGGGGGCCTTCAACAAAGCGGGTGCCCTCAACTTTAGCTTGTTTAGTTTATAGGTAAATCCAGTTCTTTTTTAAATCTTTGTTTTAGTTTCCAATTTGTTGAAACAGTCATTGATTATTTTAAGTATAAAGGCTGATTACTCATATTTTCACTTATATACTTGCTCTAATGGTTTTCAATTCAAAGTAGTCGTTTTCAACACATTTCAACAACCCGGTGACAGCTTTATCTTTGTAATACCCAGTGTACGGTGCCCCCCCCCCCCCCCCCCCCCCCCATCAGAAAAGGAAAGTCGCTATTCTCTTCATTTTCACTTGTGAACTTTTCAAAAAAAGGAAAAAAATCATGATCTTTTCTTTTCACATTTTTGAAGGTGTGTTGTTACCATGTATAAAGTCCTCCCAAGACTGGGGGGGGGCATTAACCCCCCTCGCCCCCCCCCATAAATCCGGACATGTTTCAAAGGTTAAGTGTGGATTGGTAAATACATTGTTCATTCTACTTCTGCAGCAAATTTAAGCTTCTCCATCAGAGTCAGATTTACAGATTTGGGGGACATAGTTATGAAGTTTTGGGGCGCCCACACCTGAGAACTAGGGAGTACAACAACAGCAATAGAAGTCAGTCGTAAACTGAATCTGGTATCACAGAAGTGAGACAAAACTTATTTTTTAATGTAAAATTCCTGAACCTTCGAGGGCAACATGATCAGAAAAAAATAAGGCCTGTAAAAAATGTGGGGGGACTTTTCTGGGGGATTCTGGGCTTCGTCTATCACTCTTAAAATAAGAGTCTAAGAAACAAATCTTTTTTTGGAGTCCCAATGTTGCAGGTTCGGTTGGCTTTAAGAAATTCTTTTCCGTCAATGCTCAACTTTAGGAAGTGAGTATACAATGTCAAATAAAACATTAAAAAAAAAAACTTTAAAACATTTCAATAAAACTATGCAACTAAAGGTCGCTCCTACTGAATCATACTTCCCTTTACAATATTAAAAAACCAATAAAAAAAAGAAAAGAAATAAATCTTTCATTTTTGCTGGAAAGCATAAAACCATAAGACAAATGATTCAAAATGATAAAATAGGTACAGTCGAACCCGGATTTAACAAACCTCAATTTAACGACTTTCACAAATTTTTCTTTTACTCAGACTAAAATAAACGCAAAAACCCCTATTTACCGAATAATAAGCCCCGAATTAACAAATTATTTTAACAGTCAATTTCTTTTTTGTTAATTTGAGTTAGGAAATATTGGATTGTTTTCCAAATGTTTTATCTTTTTTGTCTGAAATAGAAAAAGACTTTTCTTGGAATCAGCAATTTTTGACGGGCGAGGAGGCAACCAACGAACACTGATTTTGATGCAGAAAGCGATAGTGAAACTCCCATTAAAACTGTTACTTCTTCCAATGCTTTACACACACACACACACACTGCCTGGAAACTATAAATATATCTCATGCAGCAGGCTGCAAATGACACAGCATTTTTTTTTTTTTGCAAAAAGTCGAAAGAGAACTATTTTGAGCCAAGTATTAAGAAAATTGTCAAACATCTATTACTCAGTAGTTTAAAATTTCAAATTAACTAGTATGTACTAAGCCCTGAAATGCCGAATAAAAAGTGTACACTTTCTAATTATGGATATTTTGCGCAGACGTTTGTTAGAGGTTTTGGATAAGATCACTAAACAGACAATTGTTTCATTAAAATGTAGAAGAAGGGAAGCAATTTTCACCCGTTATACAATGACGGGCAACTTTCTAGTCATTTTATAATAACAAAAGCAATTTTTTGCTTTCAACCAAATATTACATTATAAGAACTGTTACAAATTTTGTAAAAAGAAACTATTTTCATGATTAAAATGTTGTAATAGGGCTAAATTTGGCATTTGTTCCATTAATTTTCATCCAAAATTATTGTAGTAACTTAACCTGTAAACTATTTCTTGAAGCACGTCAAATTTTGTAGAGGTTTCTCTAGTGTTATAAATAGCTGTGTGGCATGTGAATGAGGGGGAGGAGTCCAGTCTGCTTTTTGACCGACTTGTTTCAGCCATTGGCTTGAGAGTGTGTATTAGCTCTGTTATTACAAACTGCTTTGCGCTGTGTTTTTGCGTATTTTGATCTAAATACGTGTGCTACCTTTGAGTTTACACTGTTAATTGATATTTGACTCATTTCTAAGAATAATTTAGCAGTTGTTAACTACATTTCTTGTACATAGTTGTAAATAAATCTCCTTTGTTTTTCTCAAGAACTGTGTCGTCCTTAAAGAATTTCCCGAAGTGGCCTGACTCGCAACAGTATTAATTTTTGAAAATTACTTGTATTGTCAAATGTTTTGATCTTCAAAGGTAACTTTGTCCTGACTGGAAAATACAACATGCATTACTATACAGTTGAACTATTACGAAATAGGTGGCGTTAAAACCAGAGTAAACATTTCATCATTTCATTGTGTTCACATTTCCCTACTTTCAAGATTCCTTAAACAAGGAAAAATTAAACCAGATTTAAGGATCACATAAGATTTGGTTAAAGCTAGCTTACTTCAATTCAGCTTGACTGAGGGACTTCAATATTCCAAGAATATTAGTGCTGTAACAACTGTAGTGGCGAAATGGATCTTGGCGCAGTTCATCACCATTCAATGTAAAAGCACGGGTGCAACCTCTAGGAGGGTTGTACATCATTAAACTTCGCGCTGCTTCAGCATCATCAATCAGCAGAACAGTTTCAACATTATACTGAAAGTAAAATATGCATGATCTAAAATTATTAAACACTAATACAGTTACACGAAGACATAACATGACTTTCAACCATAATTCATAATCATAATCCAAGTACAGAAAATCTCTTTCACTAAACAAAAGTCAATTTTTGAAACAGTTTCACAAAACATCAAAGAATCAACATTATAAGTAAAAAAAAAAAAAAAAAAACAAAAAAACACACACACACACAAGCAGAGAAGACAATTTAATTAAACTATAACTTCATGATTGAGTAGCCATAGAATGAAATTATTAATATAATCTGAAACTGATTATATGTTTTTTTTTTTTTTGTAAAAAAAAAAAAAAAACACATACACAAGCAGAGAAGACAATTTAATTAAACTATAACTTTATACGTGAAATACACCGCCAGCTCAGTCATTTCCAGCCGAGGACTGCAGTTTCGTGCTTATTAGCACTCATCAGCCCGGCATAGGAAAGTGACTGAGCTGGAGATTGAAAACCTCTTAAGGAAACCAAGATTGCGAAACAAACTGGTAGCTATTATAGAATTAGCTGACCAGACGAGTGACCGAAGCAATGGTTCGGTTCAACTCGAAAATTGAAAGCAAGGCAAGGTATATTCAGTAAATTACAGCCCATTAGCCAGGGCTAAAGCCAAATACGTGAAATACACCGCCAGCTCAGTCATTTCCAGCCGATGTAATTTACTGAATATAACTTTATAATTGAGTAGCCATAGCATGAAACTATTAATATAATTGGAAACAGAATACATATATGTTTTGTTTGATTTCTTTTCTTTCAGAAACATATGAGTCTAAGAATATTTTATAAAGAACACAGTACTGCCAATTAATTACCATTAATTCAGGAAAGTAAAAGTCCTAAATTTTGCACATCATAGCCCGATTCCTTGGATTATCGAGGGCTTACTGTAAATTAATAACAATAATAAAAAGAGGTTACTAGCATAACCAATACATTATTAAACTCAGGAAAACTTACCTGATCTATTAAAAAGTTAGCAATCACAGGATCTTTTATCTCTAGTACATCTAAAACCGTAGGAAAGGACGACTGCACTTTAATAGCTTCATTTGCATGAGACTGAAAAATTAGAAAATAGGAAACAATCAATGAATGTTGTGCAAGAAGCGGCATTGTTCTACACTTTTCCAACATGTGAATTTTTAAATTCTAAATTTAAACATTGAATACCACTGAAAATTTTACAATTTTGTTCCTTCAAGTTTATTTTTCATTTAAATTTTATCTTGGCATTAAAGTAGAGCTCAAAATTTGCGGTTACCAGTCGCCAAATGGGACCAATCTTCTGTTATGGGGACCATTATTTTCATCAAAGTCGCCTAAGTGGCAACCATTCATTAATCCTAAACCCATTTCCTGAGCTATGATCTTGACACATGACTTTTGCCTCAATCTCTTGACTAAAAATTTGGATATCAGATTGTTCTAATGAAGAAAGGAGGAGGTTTTGTACTCTTGCCCAATAAAAATTTGGCTATGAGACAGGGGAGCATAATTGCCAACGTTTAGCTTGTATTATTAACAATTTTTTATGCATTTTGAAATCCGATTGCATCTCTCTCTAAACTTCTCCCATTTTGTTTGGTGGGTGACTGATCCTATGGCACGGATATCGCTAATTTTGTTCTTATCAATCTTCTAAACATTTTTTCATATCTCACATTTAATAACAAAGGAATTACACCACTACCTCTTTGCCATGCCCTCTCGGGAATTTCAAACCAATTGCAGCTAAGTTGAATCAAGCTAGATTATTTATTTTCAGGGCCAGATTAAGGCATGGGAATGTGGGGCACATGCCCAGGGCACCAAATCTGTAGGTAAATAAAGGTTTCAACTCGACTCATTTCATATTGCATTATAGCAAGCTGTAAATATAAAATCAAGAAAAAACATTCTTCTTAAAAATTTAATTTCTTTTGCAAATTCCAAAACCACTCAAAGAGTAGTCTATATTTACACTATTCAATTCATATCATACATAATTTTTATATTTATAGCTTACTGCAACCTACAAAGTTTGACGACATCTTATATTATAATGTTTAATAATTATTGTATATGTACTATATCATCTCTATATTGTAATATAAAATATTGCCAGATTTAGAATTGCTGTGTTAATACCTTCAATGCGCAAGCATCAAAATATTTCACTACAGTCGGGTCCCGACTTACCCGAGGGATGCGTTCCAAGACCCCTCGCGTAAGTTGAAATTTCGCGTTGTGGAAAAGGGTATGTGTAAAAACTTTTATAAACGTACCCAATTATTTTAGACACTTGTAAACACCCCCACAACTGTTAAAAATCCATTTCTTTTAACTATACATTACTTTTTCTTACATAAAGAACTGAATGGTTACTTATATTTTTAAAAAAAACCATTATTCAACATTAATGCTGCTACAATGCACAAAATCAATGATCAATGGGGAAGAAAGACATAAAATAAACCAGCATACGGTATGTACAGTGTACAGTAAGAAAAACTAATGCACTGCAGTTGTACTGTACAGTAGATCCAGTAATGATATTTGTAACTTTAAAAAAATGAAGATGATAATGATTTATGCTGCATGATCAAACCGTTATTCTAATATATATTTAAACAGTTGCTTCACTAATTCCTTTATAACGTTTCCATCTATGGCAACATCCCTCTTCCTGGTTTCTTTAATTCACAATACAAGAACAGCTTCCATTTTCATAAATTTTTGCATTTTACTAAGATATTGTTCGGTAAACTTTTACGGGTTTTGTTTTCTTGACTTTTAATTGTATGTATGGAATATAGAAGATTCACTCATGCCCAATTGTCGTGCTACCTTCGACGCATTTTTTAGTTGAGATTCAGCTTTTCAAGAAGCTTTAGCGTCAAGAAGCTTCAGCTTTCTTTTATTTGTCAAAAACTTTCTCTTTTTCTTTCTATCTTCACAAACTTTAGATGAAACAGCGCTCTTAGGTGTCATTACATTTCATCAACTTTCTCATTTAAAATGAAAAAAATAAAGAGAAATAGGGAGTACTTATTTGTATAAGCGATGTTCAACTAGTACGGCCTGTGAACTTCCGCTCTCAAGGCGTGAAAGTGATAAAGATCTATTCACGATAAAATATATATAGTAGCCAATTACAAAGCCAATACTTACACACCATGATTCCCCACCGAAAATTTTCACTTTGTGGGTGAGAAATTCGCGTTACGAATAAAATTATTTACTGGTGAAAAAATCGCGTTATAGCCATTTCCCGTAAGTTGGATCGCGTTGTAGCGGGAGTTGACCGTATATAGAATAAACTGAGGAGGGGTGGAATGATGCCACACAAGGTATTTCTATTAATTTAATCATTATTCATTGCAAAATGTAAATTGCTTTAAAAATTAAGAGGAGACAAATATAGAATGCCATTTTCATTTGGTAAATAAATGTCTAAAATGTTCATTGAAAAAAAGGGGGAGGGGGGATTCTTGTATTTTGTTTAAGGTGTTTAAGGGGTTTTTTACGAATAAATGATCACTGAGCAAAAAACATTTTGCTCAATGACCATATCTCCACTTGAAATAGGAATCAGGAACGGATACAAGGGAGGGGGGGTTGCCCCTTTCTTGGGGAGCTTTCCATCAGTATTACAGTTTTAGACGATTTCTAGATGATGTTAGGGGAAGGGATAATTAGGGGGATTGGGGCTCTTCTCCGGAAGGATTTTGAAACTAAAACTTGAAACATTTGTGATCAACATTTATAAATTTATGCAGTAACGGCTATGAAAAAATATCAATCAAAGTTCCCACAAAAAATGTCGGGATCTGCTTTTAATGGGAACCAAATTATAAGGTTTTGGGGACAGGTCTGATATAGTATTTTAAATCTGAAATTCCCTTACAAACTAAGTAACCTACCATTTACAATTAGGTAATATCTTTCTTAAGATAAGGAGACAAAATTAGACAGCATGTACCAAATTAAGTCTCCAAAATCTTTTAAATGTACAAAAGAGTGCAAAAATTCTGAAACAGGTCGACAAATATACACTTTCATAGAAGCAGAACAGGACGTTTTTGGGTTTTATTCCTTGGTGTTGAAGGTAATGGTTTGAATAACGAGGGAGTTAATGGCTGCTATGACATACTGTCATGGTTGATAACACTTCAAAATAAAAATCTGGAAGGTTTTTGAGCAAGTGATGTCAATGAAAAAAATATATATTACAATAATAATTAATATAAAGCAACTTTTTAAAGATTAAATAAAGATTTCCAAAAAAAAAGTAGGGATTTTTTAAAATTAAGAATATACATGAAAGACATAGGTGTCAGTCATACTGAAGGATGATTTTGAGGATACAAACACTTTTGAGTTTGGAATGTATTTTTAGGTCGAGTGGCGGATCTAGTCAATCATTTTGGGATCCGAATTGTCCATCCGAAATTTTGAATTTAACTCCCCAGAAATTTTATTAAAACTCAATTTTAGGCTATCTTTAGAGAGGTTAGGTGAGGATGGTGGATTTGCAAATCTCCCTTAAAAATGTTTCGAAATTGAAATTTTGAGTAATTTTTTTTAATTAGGCTCATAAAAATGCATTTTAGCTATTTTTGATGATTTAAGAAGAAAGGTTATGGCTTAGGGTGCTGACCTAAAAATACTTTTTGAAAATGAAGCTTAGAAACCAAAATATTCTGTTGTTTTTTCTTTATGTTGTTGAGAAATCAGGAGAGGGAATCGTTGCTCTTCTAGCTATTCTGCTGTCTAGTCTAAAAATGCATCTTTAGAAAATGTCATTGAAGCTCTAAAAATCCAATTTTAAGCTACTTTTGAACATATTAAAGAAGATGTGGAAGATTTGTATATAAGCTCTCCCTCCAAAAACCTCATTTTAAAGCTATCATCACGACATTAACTCGGGTGGGGGTCATATTTGAAATCATTTGTAATTGAAGCCACCAAACAGGCCATTCAAGCCGTTTTCAGGCGAGTTATAAAGGCAGAGTAAGCTGTCTGTATCTGTCGAAATTTTTTCCAAATTTAAGTACTAAATGCAATTTTTGGTTACCTTTCATGGCATTTGTGGAGGAGCATGGGAAAAGGGATACCTCCCACACACAATTTTCCGAATTAAAGCCATTAATACGCAAATGTAGGCTCTATTTGGTCTCGTGATTAATTGGAGAACACCAAGGACAGCAGTATTTAGAGATCGTCTAAGTCTCTAAAGTTGGAATCAAGAAATGATGTAAAAAATGGAGAAAATTTTTGGAAATAATAGGTCTATTTCGAGGAGAGGGATATAATTTCTCTTCTAACTAAGACCTAACTTTCTTTTAAAATAAAACATTAGGGTGCGTCTTATTTTTGAAGATGTTATTTTTTCATGAGGCACCCTCTCATTTTGTTCCTTTGGATGAAAAAAAAAATCACATATCTTAAAAATAAAAATTGAATAAAATTTAGAGGTTGCTACCACTGCTGCAAAATTTGAAATTCTTACTTTTTTTTGCATCGATTATTATAATATTTATTTATGTTATCTTTTCGCCATTAATTTTAATTAGTAATAAATTAGATTGTTACTGACTTTCAATTAATTTCATATTTTATTAAATCATGTTAATTAACTGTAGCTACAATCAACTCTCAACCTCTTACCTGACTGTTGGTTAGCAACTCAAAGAAAGATAAGTTGTCAGTTAAGAACTCAAAAAGAAAATTAAAAGAATTCTATTTGAATAATCAAAAACAAAATAATTGGAATCCATTCATTCGATTAACTTTCTTGACCTTGCTCTTGCTGATGATACTTTACGCAAGATTTCACTTCCAGGCAAGAAATTATTTCTAACTGAAAGAAAACTAGGAGGACAAGGCGAAATTGGTAACAAACAAATCTCTGTTTAAAAAGGCAAAATAACTTGCATTAAAAGAAAAAATTTTGAAAGTAAGAAAATTGTGAAGAATCTGAATCAACTGTAGTGAAAGTTTTTTTTTTTTTTTAGCCTCTGTTGTAACTGAATGTACTTTGACTGATTCTGAATCTGAAGAACAAGATTTTGCAATAAAGTTTATCTAGATTTGGTCTTTTGTTGTTGAAAAGCATTTTCATTTACAAGAAGGAAACTATTGCTTCAAGCTATTTTATTTGACATCTACGTATCATTTCTGAAGAGACAAACTCCAAATTGGTCTCTTTCTTAAAAAAACCTCAAAGAACAACTCCTCCAATGAAACACTGAAAAGCAGATGTTGTAGAACTAATACCAAAGGAAAAAAATAGAGGATTTTATTACTAACATTCAGATTTTTCACCATAAAGGTCTTTTCATCAAGTTTTTTTGAAGAGATGTTATCAAATAGTTTGGATGATGAGTAGCAATCAGAAAAAGGCTTGTATATTTCACATTACTATAAACAAAGGGGGAAAAAATTACACTATTGGTGAATGTAAAAGACTGAAAACGTAAACCAATGATATGAATGGCGTAGTGGAACTTTTGCATGAGTTTTGTTTGACATTATTACAGAGTATAGCAACTACGAAATGCTTATTATTTTTTTTGTATGTATAGGAAATAAGTATTTGAGTTATTTTTCTACCCTAACCAATCCAATTTCATGTTGATGTCAAATATTGCAATAGAAAGTTGGGAATATATTTTTGCTCTATTTTTTCACAATGAACTTAATTTTAATCGCTGGTTCAACCTCTAAATCAACCTCTAAATTTTGTTCAAATTCTATGAAACTTTTAAGTGGGTGTTTTTTCATCAAAAGGAAGCAATTAAAGGGGTGCCCCATAAGAAATTCAAAACTTTTTCAAAAAGTGCGTTATAAGACGTACGCTAGTAAAACATATGCGTTCAATTTTGTTATCTTTTCATATTTTTTTTGCTTAAAAAAATTCCTACAATCACAAGGCCTTGGTCCCCTCCAGATCCACCAGTTTTAGATTTTGGTCATATAAATATTTTTTTTTGTTTTTGTTTTTTTGAAAATTTCATTATTTTACTGCATGATTTTTTCAAATTTAAATTCTCTATTAATAAACAAAAATGGCTTTCCTATGGAATTTTCTGATTTTTAATAAAGATTCAGGATAGTTATAGTCAATGACGGAGCTCGCCAAAAGGCACCAAGATTAGGGAGTCTTTCAAACAAATGAGGCGAATAGGCAACATGCTATGTACATGAAATACACTGCCAGCTGAATCAATTCCAGCTGAGGACTGCAGCTTCGTGCTTATTAGCACTCATCATAAGTGGATTTAAGACTGAGTTCCTGGGGGGGGGGGGGGGCAGTATTTTTTTTCAGTAACATTTTAAATTGTCCCCCCCCCCCATGTTTTGGTCTGCTTTCCTGTGATGCATAAGGCTATGCTTTACTTTTTTGTGTGTGTGTGTCGTTTTCATGCTGTTCTTTTTGAATTGACCTTAAGACAGATGACTGCTATCAAGAGAGTGACGCAAGGCTCCCTTTTAAGTAGGATATAGAATATCTCCAATTTTAGGGGTCCGGAGGTTTCTTCCTGGGAGGAAATTTTGTAAAATGGATACAAAATTCTGCATTTTGAAGCATTATAAAGGTTAATTGGATAGACAAAAATCTCAGGGAAAAATAGACAAATAACTTTTCTAAAAAAAATTTATGATTTAAATGTGCTTTGTGATGTAAGTTAATACTTTAAAAGAAATGCTGTATAGATTTAGAAAATATGTAACATGAGAGTAACATACTACTTATTAGAACAATTCATAATTTATACACTTGATAAAAAATAAAATAGAAGCACACTTTGCTTAGGAATCTCAAAGACTTGTCTAATTATTTTCAAGGTTTGGTTGGTTAGATTGGGAGTTTTAGGCACAAGAGCCCTAATAGGTTATAATGAGCCAATTCTTTTCAAGGATTTTAGAACATTTAATAATTAAAGGCACCTCATTTACACTTTCCAGTCTCTGAAATTGAGTTCTAGATTATACAATTGTACAGTATTATTCAAACTTTGTAAAAAAAAAAGAAAAAAAAAACAGCTACTTTAAGTTTAAAAGAAAAAAATAAACTATAGAATTCTCTCATTACAATAACCTTGTTTTTAATTATAAGCAGTGCAGAAAACGAAAAGGAATAGAGGTAGTGTATCATTTTTTTCCGGGCTAAACAGATTAACAATATGCAGTAAAAGCAAGATAAAAGCAATCAATACAAAAGAATTTTCAAAATACCATAAATTCCATAAATTGATTAAATAAATAGCAAGATATAAAACATGTGAGTCACAAAAAGTTATTTCAAGTAATATGTTACAAACGTAAAAACCATGATTTTTAAACTTTTGATGCAGGATGTAGCAAAGTGTTGAATTTGACATATTTTGGCATTCCTCCCCCTACCATTTGTTAGGAAATTTAAAATTTAAGGTTTGTAGCCACACGTTTCCAAGCACTTGAAGATGAAATTAGTTTTTTTAAGCACTTTCCATTTTTTAAGGAACAAATCATGCAATTTTTTGCGAGTTACGGACCCACTTCAAAGCAGTGGCCCGAAGCTGTAGCTTGTTAATCTTATAGGCAAATCCAGTCCTATGTGTAATTCCTTTTTACCTGCAGATTTTCGTAATTTTTACAAAAATTTGTCAGTTTTTACGGTTAAAGAATTTTTACAATTTTACCAAACTGAACATGTGAATCCAGAAGGTTCTTCAAAATCTTTCGTCTGTAACAACACAAAATATCTAGTTTTTGAAGTCACGCAAATTGAAAATAAACATTCTGAAAAGAAAGAAAACAAATCATAACAAGTAGAACGGGGGGGGGGGGGGGGGGGGGGGGGGTTCCCTTTGTTTTAGGTTCTAATTTAAAAATAATCGTCAATTATTATAAGTGCTGCAGCTGAATGCATAGCTCGTTTAGCCTGTATTTTCATTTATATACTTGCCCAAATGGTTTTCAGTCAAAAATAGTGAACTTAGGCATATTTTCAGCACCCCAGTGACAGCTGTACTACTTGTATCTAATGTTCTTTTTTTTTTCTTTTCTCCCACCAGGAAAGGGCATTCGCTATTCTCTTCATTTTCACTGCACTATGTACTCAAAAAAGAAAAAAATAATCATTTTTTTTGTTTTAAGATTTTGGAAGATGTGTTGTTACTATTTAAAGTCTTCCCAAAACGGGGGGGCATTGCCCCCTATGCCCCCTTCCTATAAGTCCACCCATGCCCTTCTGAACTAGTCAAAAAACAAAAATAATGTTTTTTTAAAAAAAATTTGGAAGATGTGTTGTTATTACATAAAGTCCTCCCAAAACTGGGGGGGGGGGGCATTGCCCCCTCTGCCCCCCCATAAATCCGCCAATGGCACTCATCAGCCCCGCAAAGGAGTGACTGAGTTGGAGCTGGAATACCTCTTAAGGAAGCCAAGAGTGCCAAACAAACTGCAGTCCTCGGCTGGAATTGATTGAGCTGGCGGTGTATTTCATGTATTCCTGCCTTAGCCCTAGCTATAGGGCGGTAACTTACTGAATATACCTGCCTTGCCTTCAATATTCGAGTTGAACCGAACCATTGCTTTGGTCACTCGTCTGGTCAGTGCTAATTCTATATTAGCTACCAGTTTGTTTGGCACTCTTGGCTTCCTTAAGATGTTTTCCATCTCCAGCTCAGTCACTTTCCTATGCCGGGCTGATGAGTACTAATAAGCACGAAACTGCAGTCCTTGGCTGGAATTGACTGAGTTGGCGGTGTATTTCATTTATTCCTGCCTTAGCCCCAGCTATAGTGCGGTTACTAAACATGCTATGTAGTGAAACCTTTGATGAGTTGTGTCATAGGAGCAGAATTATAAATAAAAATTTATATGTAAGCATCATGATAATGCCTGAAATATGTTTTCCAAATGTAAAATGAAAAACTGCTAAAAGTACTTACTGCTTGAAATTTAGATATATTGATGGGAGGTGTTCTCTTCCCTCTGTAGTTTTTTTTGAAAATTTCATCAAGTTTTTTTGAGTCTAAACTATTGTCACAGCAAAAACCATTCAATCTAGATTTTAAGAAAGTTTCAACAGCAAAACTCCATCTATCATCCTTTACAGTCACATATAAACCTAGAATAAAATTACATCAATAATTATATTTTTAACATTCTTGAGTCATCGATATGAGTTATACATGCTTCATGATGAATAAAAGTTCACAGATTTATTTCTAAGGTCATGTGATACTTTGTTCATAGATACTGTAAACCCAGTTTAAACAAATAATGTCAGTTCAAAAAAATATTATTCGGTTAAGCAGGGTATTTTATTATGTAGGGAAATGCTATTTACTTTACCAAACTGACAACGCTTGCCTAAAAATGTAATAATAAATCAGGGTAGCTATTTAAGTAATCAATGTTAGTGCTAAAAGTTTTAAATTAAGCTCAACAAAAAACAAAATATAACGTAAGAATTAAACAGTTATAAGTACATCCGAAAGTTTGAAAATGTAAGTAACTCAGAACTTAAATTACAAAATCTTTGTTTTGGCATTACTTCCCTAAGTTCATCATCATTACTGACTGGACAACCCATTGTGGGCCCTGGCCTTTTCCATGAGTTTCTTCTAGTTAGATCTATTTTATGTCCGACTTCTTCCATTTGATGATTTGATAGTTTTAAAGAATCCTTCCAAACAATGCAGCCATCAAACTTTTTTGTCTTCCTCTTGGATATTTGCCAGCTGGTCTTTCAATTACGATCTTAAGTGAGATTGCCATAATTTGGTTGCTATGTTTACTGGAAGAAGTATCAAACTTATGGAACCCTCCACTTGGTGCTTCCCCAACCTTGTCCTTAAAAAACAATCTTTTCATGTTATTTCCTTTTTAAACATTTATGTAAATTTTTTCCCATCAAAAATCTTCACAAAAAGCAGATAAGTCTTATAAGATTACCCAAGGAAGTTACCTATTTAATTAAATGTGGACATTAAACAAAGCGTCTATAGGAAATTATTTGTTCTGCAAGGTTTTATTCTTACAAGCAGAGCATTTGTTTATCTATTACGTGATTAAGCAGGGCTGACAGTATTATATTATGCATTAAATTACTACAGTTGAACCTCCAAATCACCCAGACATTATATCAAATTTAAAAATAAGACTACTGCATCCAATTCAAACTTTTATTGAGAAGTGTAATTAATCTCTTTTAACTGAACAAGAAAATAATGAGATGTGTACCAGCAAGTTAGTTCACTGCACTGCCAATCGTCAACAAACTCACAGATGATGTAATTAGCAAAATGACCCTTTTGATTTGGTAAGTGAAACTAATAAGGAGAGTGATTGATAAACCACTGAACTTGAAAATCTTTGGAAAAACGATAAAACTATTGAAAATACTTGTTCAAAATCTAGATAATGTTATCAAAGGTTTTGAATAAAGGGATTTTTCAAATGAAAGGGAAACATAAAATAAACTAGTCATTGAAGAAGTCAATAAAACCCATTGATTACTGAAACAAGTAGTTTTTATTCAATGCATAATTAAATAATATTTGTTGTACATACTATGTTTTATTACATTTTTATACACACAACTTCAGCATCTATATATATATAAAAATGGAGTTTGGTAAATTTGTTCCCTAAGATCTCAGAAACTACTCGACAGATTTGGCTGAAACTTTCATCGTTTGTTCAGTTTGGTACTGGGAAGGTTTATAGACCAGTTCAAAAAAAATCCGATTGATAGTTCCCTTTTTATTCCAATTTTAGTCCCAATTTTCACATAAATGCCTCAATATGGGGGTGGAAAAAAAACGCGCACATATTAACATTATATGTCCATCGAAAGCGGCAATTTTTCTGCTTAAGATAGCATCTGTTCGAAGTTTCTAAGTTGTGTAAAAAACGAGTTATGAGCTTTTTTGTTCCCTGTTCGAAGGCTTTCATCAACCCAAGTCATTATTTAGTGTGTCATCTCAACTCCAAAGAATTGTTGTATTGTTGAATATTTTTGCGTTTCGTCCGACTTTTTGAGGCTTTTCTCAAGTCAAAACTTAAAGTAATGTTTTTCCATAAGATTGGTTAAAAATAAATGCATTTGGCTGATCATTTTACTTTTAAACGGAACTTATGTAATTAATGGTTTATTATTATTATTTATGCTGATTGGACACTTGCTCACTATATCCAACCAACCAGCAGAAATATCGCCAGAATTTTTTCAGAAAGCTTTCAGTAGCTGCTGCATTTGGCAGTTTTTTCCACTGTCGCTGTTTTTGAGCCCAAAGACTACGTAATAATGTTTCTCAGCTTTCACCATATAAACAAAATATCGCCAATCAAAGATACTTAAAAAAAAAAAAATACTGTGTAAAATAATTCATTAACTAAATTAGGCAATTCCATAAACTGCACAAAAGCTTCCATTAATTTTTCTTTTTGCACGATTTCAAACAATCGTCAAATTTTACTACTTATTTTGGAAACATTTTGGATGAAACCGTTTAGCGCCATTTTATTTTGACCAAAAGTATCTCAGCATCTGGCAACAATATTTCTATAATAAAAATTAGTAAGGAGGGGAGTATTATCGAAAGTCCCAAAATGATTCTCGGAAAATTTGGTAAGATTTTAAACCGCACCAAGTGTCCACAAAAATTGAAATTTAACAAAATAACTAAAGCAAGTGTAAGGGGAACACGGGCGGCTACATTTTTTAAAACAGTTCGTACATCAATAGCCATACAGAGAAGGTTTTAGATTTAAAAAAAAAAGTACTAACAGATAAATTTTTTTAAACATGTAAAGTTTTATTTCATATTTCGGAAATTCTTCAAATTTGTATATGCTTAAATGTCGTGCTTTCGTTTCTAATTGAATACTATTTTGTTCTTTATACTTATTCCTATTTTAGTTTAATGAGTAAGGAAGAAGCTCGATTTTTAATCACGTCAAAAAGGTTTGTTTTAAATTATTTTGCTTAAAACAGAAAACAAGGGCAAGTAACGATTGTTTCTCATAATTATTACTGAACCAGGCAACGCCGGGTATTTTTGCTAGTACTATATAAA
The DNA here is from genome assembly GCF_026930045.1 of Uloborus diversus. Lineage (NCBI taxonomy): Eukaryota > Metazoa > Arthropoda > Arachnida > Araneae > Uloboridae > Uloborus > Uloborus diversus. The sequence continues at coordinate 139,663,255 of NC_072738.1, forward strand.
ATAGTTCAGAAGTCAACCCCATTTCCCGGGAAAAAAAATCAGGAATGTGTTTCCAAATTCTTTGAAGTCAACATTTTAAAAAAGGTCAACCTGTTATTGAACAATATTAGCAGATTACTGCATACACATGTTTCGTGGTTTCAGACGAACTCTTTGATGCATAATAGCGAACTTTTGGATGTAAAGACGTCCGGTAAGAGCAAAGAGAATGAACAGCACACAGCTTAAATACTAAAAATAGCAAACTAACGAAACAATCAAGACAAAATGTAACTTGGAGATGAAATTCATTACATGATTCCTTTTGAGAAAAATCATGTGAGAAAAACGAATTTCTCCAAAAATCCTGTAATAATAAATTTTGATGATAAAATGAAACTGTTAAATTAATTCATTAGCAATAAATTTTATGTTAAAAAACTGTAACGATTTAATTGTTACATTGAGCGAAAGGGGGAATAAACATAACAAAGGGAAAACTTGAAAAATGTAGGGGAAGCAGCAGAACAAAATTGCAAATTATGTTTAAAATAAATCAAAAAATGGAAGTGTAAAGACAAATAAAAATAATTGAAAAAGACAGAACAATAACACTTGTATATGACTAAAGCCATAGGATTTCTAAGGAAAGGGTGGAAAAAAAACTCACTATCAGAAAGGAAGATAAACTGCAGAAAAATTTCGAATGGCATTAAGAGCGTTTACTAGATTAGAACGATTCTTCAGAAGGTGGAAAGACTCCTTTAGCATTTGATCAACAAAATCATTTGAAGTTAAATTATTTTCTCAGTGATTGGGAGATATTTTGATACTTGACATTTTGACAATTTTCGGCAATTATTGTTTCTTTCCGATAACGTCGGCAGAGTCGAAAATATTTAGTGTCCAGAATGTATTGTTATTTATTATGAGCACATAATTGAACTCGCACCTGCTAGACTACAATGCATGTAATGTGGTGAGCGAGAGCAGCAAAGTTTGGATCAAGATGTGTTCTGAATAGAATTGCTTGAATTTCGGTTGGTAGGCAAAAGCAAGTAGGAGGCAAAAGACGGGTCGAGGATTTTTTTTCTTAAACATTACGCGAGTACTTACCTATAGGCCCCACAGGTTTTTTAGAGAAAAGTCCTCTTCTATTTGCAGTTTCAATGTCTTCCAGCACTTGCTTCATTTCTGGACCATAAACATTAATGCGTTGCTGCATGCCAGCACGTATTTTTTGCAATTGTCGTTCTGCTTCGCTTATCTTGTATTTAGACTCGTTTATTTCAGATCTAAAATCAAAGCATTGTTTTCAATATAAAAAGAACCTAAGTTATTTTTTTTAAGCAAAGCTTTTAGCATTTAAAACAAAAAAATGTGGGAGCCAGCACACAAGGCCCAGCACAAGGATTCCCATTGGATCGTGCGTTGGCGCTGCCAGCGTCATTGTGGAGAGAAGTATAAAACGAAAAACGGTAAGATGCAAGCTGAGCCGCAGACAAGAAAGAGTTACGCGAGGCTACTGAACTCCTAGGAACTGTGGAACTGTACCAATACAAATATGAATGCTGCAGTATCCTGAAATGACAAGTTTTTGTAAAGCTGCATCAGTAAATTAGTTCAGCAACTGTTAAGTCTATACCTCCTCACATAAGGGCATTTTTTTACCATTCCATAACAAATTGCTTTATAATTATTGTCCGATTTCCAAGAGAATTCATTTGACTCCTCTTCTGTCATGGGGTATCCGATGATTATATTTCACTGATTTTGGCAGAAGGTATATTCGGATCACAGCATTTTGTTATAAAAGCAGAAGTTTTCAAAATGTAAGAATAAATAAAATGACAACCGATAAGTGATGTACAGGACACTAAAACATTTTTGCACCTTAAAATGCACACCCACGTTAAAGCTGTCTGGTTGTCTCATTTGGAAGCGTGAGGATTGCTTACGGATCACCCCTGCATGAAATGGAACTCTGCGTAAGAGGATGAGGGGCGAAGTGTCTTCTCCAGAAAAATAGACAATACTTTTGTTTAAGAGTGCCAAGCATGAACACAGTCAAAGGTAGCTGCATGGCATTTGAAATCTGAAAATCCTTTGCTGTTGTAAAACTTATTAACTACATACAGTAAAGAATAAAAATACATTAAGAAGTTGGTTAAATTTTAATTGCCTTGCACACATGAATGCAAGAAAAAATTAAGTTAACATTCATTTTAGACACAATTAAAAGAAAATTTATATTGAAGTTTGAGTAATACATTTCTCGTTAAAACAATAGTTCATTTTCTTTATATAAAGAAAAAAAAGGTACTCCTCTATTTGTCTTCTGAGTAGTGTAAATTTAAATCGGGAAGAATTTTTTCGGATAATCCGAGTTTTCAGAAATCCGAGACGAGGTGAGCCTAATGATTTTCGAGATTCTACTGTATTCAGAGGGGAACTTTCAACAAGAGGCAATGACAGTATTAGTTAACTCACTCCCAATCACTGTATACATTATAGAGCAAAGTAAAAGCTTTAGGAGTTATAAAAGAGTCGGGGGGGGGGGGGGGGTGAGCCATAGGAACAACAAAAAATTCTCTATTTCATACTCTTTCTTGCTCTTTTTAATACATTTCAGGTTCTTGAAAATATCTTTGGAAAACAGCATACTGCCGTGCTATGCACAGATGTGGTATCTACAGTCGAGCTCAAAACGAGAATTTCATGATTAAAATTTTACACCTCGTTTCTTTGATTTGTGACTTAAATGTTCAACTCGTGGTGATTGTTTTGTAAATAACTTATCTAACTACGTAAAAGCTTATTTTGATAAAAATCTTAATTTAAAATTAATGAATGCAGTTACAACAAATTTTCTTCAAAACCTTTTTATATACTAGGTTAATTTCACCGTAAGGGACTATTACTAGGCATTTTTAGGGGTATCTGCACAGATATGACAAAAACAGCTTAGTAAAATGCACTTAATGTATTATTTTTCTGCTCTTTATATTCAAAGAATGTGTTGATGCTCTCATTCATAATGTTTTATTTTCTAGATTCATTTTTACCAAGCATGAAGATAATCTTGACAGCAGACGAAACTTAAATAAAATAAAAATATAATTGCCATAGAATGAAATGCTTTTTTTTTTGCATGAAAGAATTAGATATGAATATTTTACATGCATTTCATTCTTAAGAATTTCCGTTTTAAATAAAAATTTGAACAGAAAAGGTTTACTTCAACATTTATGCAAAGTTGTATTAGTTTTTATTATTGACCTACATCAAATATTTAAACGCAAACTAATTTTAATACACTGTTACAATAAACTGCTACATTATTAAATATGCTGCTTTACTAAGGCATAGAAGTCTTATCTACATAATTAACTGAGGAAAAAAAGGGTAACTGCTCAGATACCACTTTAAAGGTTTAATATTTTTCACTTACCTTCAAATTGCTTTAACAAACTATGCAAAATATGCAGATACCACTTTTTTGATATAGCTTTCTTTTTTCTATTTTGCGTTCACAAATCGCCAAAAAACTTGAGATTTAGGTAAACTAAATTACTAATTGCCACCCGGTGACAATAACTCAATTTCGACAAAATGCGCAAATACCACATTTGTGCTAAGCACGGCAGCCTAGATGTTTCTACACTGAGCAGGTTTTTTTACTAGAAGTTGGGCGACATGCGACAGATTTTGATTAGGTCCTACAACAATATTTCTTCAGGGGGGCGGTCCTACAACAATATTTCTTCAGGGGGGCGGTATTGCCTCTCGGTGGAGGATGTGTAGATGCTGAGGGGCAGTGAATTTGTTTTCGGGCAGTAAGTATTTGAACATAATTTGCACTATAGGGGCACAGGGGGCCCATTTAAGGTGGTAGAGTCCTCTTTTCTAACCTTGCCAAAGGCATCACTAAAATGATTTTTGGTAATCCCTCTTGAATTCCTGATTTTTCTCATAATGCTGGATTTCCCAAATGGGGATGCAGAGTATTTCTTACAGGGTTGCAAAATTAGTTTAAAAATAAAAATGTTATTGCATAGTTAAAAAACTCGTAGGGAAAAATAGCATCATGTTTGAGTAGCATCAATACTAGAGCAAAATGGCAAATTCGGTCGGGGTCTATGGGGCTGCAGCACCTTTCCCCTTGAACCAGAACCCTTCATACCCCCAATGTTCACTAATATGATCTTAAGTTTTGGTTTTGGAGCTTCAATTTCTACAACTGTCCCCTAGTATCATCTGAAATTTCTTTTTGGAACTTCAATTTCGAATAATTTCTGGGAAAGTGTCTCTGCGCCCCAACTCTTACTCTAAGGTTGTCAAAGATACTCTATAATTGGGTTAGTCCAGTCAATGAACACATTGTAGCGTGCATAGAATATGCGATAATTTTTTACTTCAGAATATTGTTAGGGGTAGTTAGTAAGTAAGCATACCAAAAGTCCCCATCCCTGGCGAGTAAGTAAAAGCTGGGAGGGAGGGAAGAAGAAAATTTTGAGGTTTTCGAGATAAAGTCTGAAACGGTGGAAAAAATTCGTTTAAAATAAATATTCAAGCTAAATAAACTTTCTATGAAACTGTTTCTACACATATTTGTCAAATTTCCAATAATTTTCCGGGTACCACAAAATTTGGCTCCCCCTTCCCACCTTTAACTCGCCCCCCAGGGTCGGGAACTTTCAATATGTTTACTTATTAATTACTTCTAATTTCTTACTCAGAAAGTGCTAGCTTTCTGCACTTTCGTTAAATAACACCACGGGTATGGAGCTAATTCAAATCTTCGTCCGATTTTTTGGTAGTGGGCTGTCCATATAAAAGATATTACTTTTTTTTTTCAACATTTTTACCCCCCCCCCCCTTTTTGTCACAAAGTTCGTGTTACAAGCTACTCTTCATAAACATATTTGTATTAAAACTTGTTGCTTGACGTCACACTTCTTACTCTTTCCTTCCCCCTTGTCACAAAGTCCCCAATTTCAGAACCCCCCCACCCCCTTAAACATCATTTTTGTTGTAGTAATCCACAAATACTTCTTAGCAACAACAGTAACATTCAAATATTATTTTAGAGGAAAAGTAACAGAACAGATCAGCCGAGCAAACCTCAGAACAGAAACTCTCCTTTCCAAATCATTTTCTTCATTGCATAAAATACTTTCTGTCTTATCCGAGTCTTGCAACTGTGCACGTATTTTTTGGAGTTCATTTTCAAAATTAGATATTCTTTCCAACCGTTCTTGTCTTTCTGTCTCAACATCCCTTTCATTCCTAAAAATGATAAGCAAGAAAACAATGGTAATTCAATGACTGAAAAAATTTAAATACAGTGAAGCACCGTTTATACGTTTTTAAAGGGACTGTATGAAAAAAGCATACAAATGAAAAAGTGTATAATAGGTATAGGTTAAAATGTATTAGACATTGCAGGAACCAGTTTAAAAAACGTATAATTGATAAAAACGTATAAATGAAGAACGTATAAATGGTGCTTCACTGTAGCTTAAAAATAAAAAAACGTAAATAAATTAAATAAATAGATAAGTAAAATTACCTTTCTTTACTTTCAGCAATCATATTTTCCAAGCTTGCAATTTCTTGCAATTTACGCTTTAGCTCTCTTTGATTACGGTTTAGTTCACCCTGATAATAATGAGTAAATACATAAGTACATATATTTGTAAATAAATATCATGTTTATGAAAATGATCTTTTTATTATGGTCATATTGCATCACTAAACAGAAGTTTTCTAAAAAACTAGACATGTTTACATTCTATTAACAATATTGTAACATTAATTAAGTGAAAGTTGAAAAAGATGAATGAAATGAAAGGCAACTAATCACTCCAATTTATAGCACAACTAGGAAAAAATACAGTCAGATCTTGATATAAGGTCACCTGAATATTAAGATCCTTTATAAGTTTGATTATGCTTTAAAGGTCACTCTTCTACATTCCTGCCTCATTCAATTCACTTTGTCCCAAAGTGACTTTTGATTTTTCGCTGAAGGTACGGTGGAGGGACATTATTGAAAGCTTTGGCTTCTAATTGTCCGAGACGAAACCCCAGTGCTTAGTTTTAGGTCTTAGTTCCAAATTCTGCATTCATTTTTCACATTTGATGCGTTTAGCCCAATGTAATCCTGAATGTAAGCTTTTTCGGAACAGGACATCCTACATTTAGTTTTAGTATAATTTTTTGGTCTTTTGATCATAGGATGAAGTTTCCACTGTTGAAGAGTACTGGCTTCATCTCTGTCATTTATCTATGCTGTAACCTTGTCTGCTTGTTGTTTTATTGTTTATATATATATATATATATATATATATATATATATATATATATATATATATCTTAATATATAAAAATCTTCTGTGCGGACCTTTGTCACTATCAGGCTTTTAAACGGTTGGACCAATTTTGATCAAATTTTTTGTGTGTAATGAAGTTGTGGCAAGCATGGTTTCGAAGCGCGATGGATCGAATCGGAAACGTTTTTCTCAATTAATTAATTAATTTAAACATTGGATGGTTATATCTCTCAAATGATTAATATTTATTTCAACTTATTCCTGAGCGAGAACTGAAATAAATATTTAACCAGTTGCCAAAGGACAATAAGAAAGCCAGCTCTGCTTTCTGTAGTGAAATTTCCTAATGTGATACGTCAATAATTGAGAATAGATAAAACGTAGAGAGAGAGAGAAGCCTTCATTTCTTGAAAGCAACGATTTTAGTTCCAGTGATATATTTTAAAGTAAAGTACTGGAAGAAATCGGGTTTCTTTCACTAGGTTCGCGCAGAACGCTTTTCGTCATAGTTAAACCAAAGACCATGTGACCGGATCGGTGCTTTAGGTTTTCCTAACCAAATGATCGTATAGTACCGTAAATAACAACATTTGTTTCTCGGTTCAAATCCGTCTGAGTTTTGGCACTAATGGCAAGAATACTTTAAGGATCATCAAACTAATCAGTACATTATTAAAGGAAAAGATGGTGGAATTTGAAGACGAAAATTTTTTTATTTTCGTCCAGATAAATTATAACAGGGTAGTTTCGTACACACAAGATCAGTGCAGTGAAATATTTTTAGCTTTAGTGGCAAGAACAAATTAGGAAAATATATGAAGTTTTCGTTCAAAAGATGGGATCGCTAATCTGTCGGAGTTTGATTCGCTCAATGATGGGCTATATTACAGGAACGTGGTGGCTTGGCGACATTGGCCATAACAATACAGTTGGGTGATTATTTGTTTACTACTGTTAATGTAATTTATTGTATTTTTTTGTTCATTTGGTGAAATATTTTAAATTGCAAAGAATTGTTTTTCGTTTTTAAAGAGTGTTTAGTCATTTTAGTTGACAAACGTTTTTATTTTACATCAGGAGAGGGGGAGGGGGGTGATTTTCGCTTACTCAGGGTAATGTTTTTATCTTTATCATTTTCATAAACAATATCCATTCGATTGTTATATTCCTTTTCATATGAGGGACGTTGCAGCGGGATTTTCCGTTCTTTCTACATGGGTAGTTAGTTTTTTATACTTAATATCAGAGGATGATTTTTATCCTTTGGGTATGGCCAGAAGGAGCAAATCATACAATCTATGAAGATCTTTCAAGTACACGAGAGAAAATAGTTAATAAAACTACTGCTCAGTGGGCATTAGTTAAATCAAGTTGTAATAAATATACGCATTCGGACACCAAGCAGCTTAAAACATTTTCCATTTACTTATTTTTTTCAACAAAACGGTTCAAACACTTGATAGTTTATTGAAGTTTTTCAACTTTTCAATTTACGAAGTTTGAACAGAACAACGTCTGTCGGGTTCTCTAGTATATATATGTATATATATATATATATATACCGGGTGGCCCAGCGGGTAATGTTTGAAACAAAGTCCAATAGATGGCGTTAGGTGCAAGTGAGTGAAGCCAAACTTGGTGTGCATGCTCCCTTGAGTAAGTAATTGTAAATGTGATGTTCCTTCAGTGTGCTGTGCGCCTTATCGTGTGATTCTCGTTTTCTCGTTCGTAAAAATAAACAAAAATATTCGACGGAAGTTCGCGTATTTATTGTTCTACAAATGGCCAGATGTGATGAAAATGTGAAGGCAGTTCAACGAGCATAGCAGGAGAAGTTCCACAACAAGAATTGGCCAAACAAAAGGACTATGTAAAGGTGAGTCATTTTTGTGTTTTGACGGTACAAATATTTTTCTTTTTGCTTCCATGTTTGTTCTGAAAAATGTGTTTCAATCCTCTTCCCTGTAGACTGTATGCCAAGTTCAAACGTATTGGATCGTTGGAAGACGATAAAAAAGCTATGGCTACAGTCACCGCTACTGTGGTCACAGACGGTTTTTCGCTGCCGATAAGACCCGATCTGCAGAACCACCCAACTGCTGTCCTTGTTTAAGATGGCGGTCACTTTGAACCTGTATATCATTAATAGCCCAATGTCTTTTCAATATAAATCATTAAATTCTTCTCATGTGTCTTGTTTGTTTTTATTTGTTTCAAACATTACCCACTGGGCCACCCAGTATATATATATATATATATATATATATAAAGAAAAGAAATATTATATCAGAAAAAAAGTCCAAAAAAAAAATCATACTTGGAATTCCCGTATGCTATTCTGTATAGATGTGTATTCAGTTTTTAAGTTGCTCAAGTCATCCCTTTTGCTTCTCATTGCTTCTTGGCAGTCTTCATTAACTTTTTTATATTTTTCCAACAATCCATCAATTTCTTTAGTATCAGCCTAAATTGTAAATGACTTTTTGAAACACAACAGTAAATTGGCAGTAAATAAACAGAAATGGAAATAGCTGAAACATTAATAACACAAAAAATTCAAATTGCATTAATTAATGTATTGCAATGAACTAGACACTGAATATAATTCAATGAATGAATTACCAAAGTTTTAATGCACAAAAAATGCGAATTATTGCAGACACATGTTTTGGGGTTACAAGGAACCCCTTTTTCAATGCAAAAAAGTGTGAGCTTTTTGGATGAAAAGTCATTTGTGGAAAGCAAAACGATTTAAAAGGCATAGTTAGTGAAATATGGGAACAACACACCAGGCTTGGAGTCAATTACGAAAAGTTGTAATTGATTACGATTATGATCACAAGCATGAAAAATAGGAGATTATGATTAGGATTATGTTTATAATCCCCTGCTAAAAAGTAATTACGATTACAACAACCGATTACAGTTGACAAAAATGTAAATGATTACAATTATTGTTCGCCGATTACAATTTTGATTACGATTACAAGTGTATGATGCGATACATACTCATATTTGCTGTAACAACGTCATATTTAAAACTTAAGATTTCAATGATGATAGCGACTATTGTGTCCTATTAACTTGAAAATTTTTAATATTATTATTTATTTATTTTGAATTATGGCGTTGTTGCAGGAAAAGAGTGAAATATGAAAGATGAGCCTATCTAGATAACTTAAAGTAGATTCATTACATAACACTACATTGACCGTACATTGTATATAGGCATAATTACGCCCATATTGAAATGTATACGCAATTCATACTGCATTAGAGTTTAATTCTTCGTTGTTATTTTGCTACAACCAAAATTTTAAGAGTTTACAATTACTGAACATTGTGTACTAGTAAACTTCTACATTAAGTTCTCAACTGTATAATATAACATCATAAAATATAGTGCGATTATATAAAAATAAAAATACTTACAATGATTTTTTATACATAACGCCCACAATACTATAAAATATGCGGATATTGGAAGTAAAATATACATGTATGAAAATGAATATTTGAAAACTTAATATATATATATATATATATGTTTTTAATGCATTTAAGTAAAACGAATGCCGCGAAGGTGCTTGTTTTTGTTCTAATTTTTTGTGATGTAAAAAAAAATGCACGCATTGCTTAACAGTTGCTAAACTGGAGCAAATGATGCAAAAATTGAAAAGAATGTCGGGGTTATTATTTTTAGCACAGGGTACATACAAGTTTTTGATCCCTATAAATATAGGGGATCAATGCCATGTTCATTTTAAGCTATTTGCACAAGCTTTGATTTCATTTTCCATTTGATCACTTATTACAGAATTTGCACCTTTATTAGCAACTTTCCACTCAACTTGCATTAAAAAATAAAAATGGATTCTAAGCAGTTTTTTTTGCATACACGAGTACTTAATACTACTATTTATGTGTCAGTTTTAAGTAGTGAAATGAACTTATTTTCACTTTAGAGAGTAACGTAAAATAATAAATTGAAAAACAAAATTATTTTTAAATATTTCATCGATGTAATGAAATGTAAACAAAATTTTTAAAACTCTATTCATGCAAATTTTTTTTCCCTATTTATATACTTATTAAGTAAAAATAATATCAGCATTAAAATGTAAAATATAAATTTAAGTTCAAATTTTATGAAATTTTTTTTTTTTGAAAAACATAAATAAAAAACCTCATATATACCAGAGACAATACATATAAATCTTGTGTGTGCTTAAAATCATACAAAAGCTACAAACTGTTGTATGAATATGTGGTTTGCCGAACAATATTTCACAGGGTCAACAATTTTTTATCATTTAAAAAAAAGGGGGGGGGATGTAATCATAAGTGATTTACATTGACGTCTGTTTCGTCACAGTAAGAAAAACAAGTGTAATGTGGAAGTGTTAAATCATTTTATGAAACACCTCTTTTTCTTACAGTGAGGATACAGTCATCAGTGTAAATTTTTTACAATTAAACTTTTTCTTTTTACATTATCATAAAATACCTTGACTCTGTGAAGTATTATGGCTCTAAGAGCATATTCATATGATAATTTGTTGCTTTTCTCAGAATTTTAAAAATGTGTCAAGGACTTTTCAAACACTCTGTATAAAAAAGCCAAAAGAATTTAAACTGTTCCACAACATTGTTGAGCGGTAGTACTTTTAATATTCTCTGCTAATACAATTTTAAGATGACAATGTGCTGCGCTAGTTTGCCAACCATTGACAGATGAAAAAGGGAATTGATACATGACCTATAGTGAGCATTAGGGAAGACTTTGCTGAAAGCACCCACGGGGCATGCCCTGCCCACGGGATTACTAACAACCTAATGGATTATTCAATGGCTCTGGATTCAAGTCGTCTCTTATTGTTGTTCAAAGCTTGTATGCTCGGTAGGCTCCGGGGATCCTAGGTTAGATAACAGGTTAGATAAGATAGGCCTTGATTTTAGGACCCTCATTTGCAAATGGCCTTTGAGGAGCAACTTGGAAGTATTTTGCAAGTATTGCATTGAACTCTTACTCCATACAATAGTACTACTAGTAGAAACGTCGCTTTGATTTTTTTCTCTCTCAGCAAGTCAAGATTACACAATTACAAGGCTTTAATTACGATTCATTTTAGTTGGATTACAGTTACGATTACCCAAGAAAAGCTTGATTAAAATTTCGAATACGAGAGTATCCCATTGGCAAATTACAATTATGATTACACAAAAACGTAATCTATTACGCAGATTACGATTACGTTATCGACGATTACTCAAAGCCTATGAAAAACAATCTAAATCAATATATCCGTGCACTTTGCTTATGAAGTTAGGAAAATTTCTCTAAATATTTCATAAATGAGGCAGTGAAAAGCAAACAGATGTAAGTGGACATTTTCAAGTTTCAAGTAAAATGCATTTAAAGATAAGGTCCTAGGTAGGCTTTTATTGAAAAGTTTTTCTAAACCATGCTGTATAGCAGCACCTACCAGAGCTATTAGTACTATCTCTTGCCCCAAGACAGAGGAGAGGTTAAGCTACTATTTGTGCTGGTAATCTCCAAATTTTTAGTTTTGTCACTTACATCCCTTTGCTTCTCACTGCCCCAAATGTAATGTTAAAAAGTACGTTCCAATCTGACGTGTTGAGGTTTTGTTTTGAATAAAAATGAAACTCTCATAATTTTTTTATGATCAGGTATGTTTGTACTAAAGAATTCCACATTAAGCAATTTTACTTTGCAAAGCGATATTAGTGCTTAATGAATAGATATGTTTACTTTTTTCTTTATTTCATTTCTGAAGAATAGCAGAAATATTACAAGATCCTAAAGAAAAAAAATTAGTTCTAAAGCATTGAAATCACACACAGGGACTGGCAGATGGGGACCTAGGTAGTTTGGCTACCTGATGCTGAAGTCGTAAATACAAAGTAATTTATACTTAAACATCATATTCTAAAACTACTAAATCATTTTTCAAAAACTAATTAATTAAATGATTTTAAATTACTGATACTTAAAAAATCATTTGATTAAAATCAATGAACCCTGCTTAATGCTGATACCAATTTTATTTGTGTGCAGAGGCTGCACTAAGTATTTGCCACTGTGCCAAATGTGATATAAATAGCAAATTTGATGAAAAAAAATCTGAATTGATAAAAGTATGGTCAAGAAGAAAATTCTCTGAAATTTCCAGAGGAAAAAAATCCCTCCAATCCTTTTAAAAAAAAAAAGTTATTAAACTCACACAGTTCAGAACTCACTAGAAGAAGAGCTTTTAGGAGTGATAAAGGCGGCCAAAACCAACAAGGATACTGACATCGGTGGAACACAACCAAAAAGGTTCACATTGAAAATTTTAAGCCATTCCTAGACAGAAGAAATGATCTTTCTGATTTGTTAGTGAAGGAAGATTCTATCATGGAAATGATGCAAGTGGTCATTGTGATATAGTAATCACATATATTTTCATAGATTTGCGTTTTTATTTCCTGTATTAGCATTTTCTGATTTTCTATAATTTAATGCCGTCTTTCTGAGTTTTTTGGCGGCCATGTTTTGCCTTCTTCTTCCCGCGATGCGTTGTTCTCCCGCTTTTCTCGCTCATTGGCCATAGGCGTGGTCACAGTTCCGTGATGTCATTTTCCCGCTTTCCCGTTTGCTGCGCTAAGTACGCCGCGTATGAATATCTGCTTTTCACGCGACCGTGTGGGGTTTTAGCTGGGATGGTTCTGAAAATTTTCATGCGAAGTCGAGTGCTAGCGGTGACATGTGATGGTGTTCTTTTTGAGGAGCGCGGACGCTAGACCTGTGAAAGGTCGTCATACGAATTGACGATGATGGGGATTATGAATCCCGATCCATCCGTTAACTAAGTGATGTGAAGCAATAATTATTGATACAGGAGCTGATTAGCCCTATTAACTACATAAAATGAGCTATTAGTTTATAAATTCTGCTCAATATGATAGCCAAGAATCAAGATTAAAGAAAATGGCGGCGTCCACGTTTTATTGTTCTGGCGATGTTGAATGAAAGTACATCTCGAAGTTTTTAGTTCCACCCCGTGTTTTTTTTCGCTCAAAATTGATGATGGTGGCATCTGCATCTGGAGATACCGTGCGAAACAAGAGCGGTATGTGCGCCCGAATCTGAAGTTAATTCTGACGCCTGTATCGCCATTTTCGTGGTGAGATGAGGCTCTCTCTTTCATCGCCAGTGATAGTCCACAGCTCCAGTGATGCCTCATGTCATTCGTCCTGCTAATGTTTTAATGTGACGAGTATCCTTCCTCCTTTTTTTTTATTTGAATCCGTTTCTTTGTCCTGCAACATCAACTCAAGTCATATTTTTTTCACGTGAAGCTGTTCCATCCCTTTTGACGACTTGAATACCTGCAATAGACTGTCTTACAATCTTGTATTTTTACATTTTTTAAAAATTCATTCCAAGTGTGAAGAATAGTTAGTTGAATTCGCGGGAGCTCCCCCGAGACCTTCATGTAACTTATGGTCGGAAAATAAAAGATGTGTGATGTGCCAAATCTGTGCGAAGTTTTTTTTGTGCTTTAACAACATTGGGGTAAGTCAAACCTTTTTCTCTTTGAGTTCTATGTAGGCACCAAATATTGAGACCTCCTGGAGTTTTGCGGAAATACTTTAGATTCGATCTGCCTAATTTTTTTCCTCATTTTGTTTTTTTTGTTTGAGTTGGTGCCTCCTTTTCTAACAATTTGAAATTTAACCACTTTTCCACCACAGTCATGGATGCGTTAATGCTCTGCAAAGAATTAGAGAAAAATTCTTAATGACTGCCAAAAGATTATCATTGCCAGCTCCTCTTTAAAAACAGAACACACAATTAATTTATGCTTTCTTTATGCATGTTGTGCATAAAAATCGATAAGTACGCATTAAACTTATAATACAATTAATTAATCATCACTAGAATGAAGTAGTTTTTTTTTTTTTAATCTACAGAACCTAACCCCTATTTTAGCACTACTATTAAGTCTCAATTTATACGGTTTCGATTTATGCAGCATTTCCGTGGAGCGTAACCCCCACGTAAAACAAGGGTCTACTATATAACTAAGTGCTTGCATTTTATATTCTACAAAATTATACTATGTTGTCTGATTAAATTTTTCTGCTAATTAAAGTAATTAAAGTCGATGAGTCTTTGGCTGTCTTAAAATTTGACCAATTTCCTGGCTAACAATTCAAGATCCTTGATGGACCTTGCTTGTGCATTAAAAGTAATGTATCAGCAACAACTTCTTGCCACCCCCCCCCCCAAGGAAAAAAAAATCCATACCTCCCAAAGGAGGAGCACCACACCGATGAAAACCGTTGTATTAATCCTTTACGATCCTACGTCTGGCAGTGTCCCACACATGTTTAAACTGTTATACAATTTCCATGAACTTAAAATGGCATCTTTAAACACAATTCTAGGATAGTTGTATGAGTTACAATACTTCCCAGTTACATTTCATAATTTCTTTGAATTTACCGAGAGAATTTTTAAAAATTTTAAATAACCTCAAAAGGTTAAGCTACATAAAAACATACAAATAAGAAATAAAACAAAAGGGCAGGAAATTAATAATGAAAACAAAATGATTACTTTTTCTTGTTCCAGTTTCTGCTTCAAGGATGCTGATGCAGCTTTTGTTTTTTCAAGAGCAGTTTTCTTTTCATTTTTTTGCTGAAATGAAAATGGCAACAATGATGAGGATAATAATTATAAGAGACTAAAAATTAATGAAGTTAAATTAAACATATTTCATCATCAAATTATACTAAATATACACTTGATAAGTTTAAATTAAACACACAAACTTTAAAACAAAACTGTTGAGCTGGGATTTACATAATGAGGCGGCTTTTGAATTATTTTGAAATGTCTGACTGAGGAGTTTTGGTTACTTGACATATTGTAATGTCTGGAAGCTAACTGTGATATTTTCTAACTATTTATAAATGGGGGGGGGGTGTCAAAATTATTTTTAGAGTATAAACAAGAATATTTTTACAAATTAACTGTTTTTTTTTTTTTGAAATATTTAAATGAATGTTATTAATTAAATATGAGTATGTATTCTTTCTCATCTGATAGATCACCCATCCTCAAATTCGAGTTGGCATTTTGTAACAGAATTTTAGTTCATCAAACTTCAGGTAATTAACTTTTAATATGCTAACAATCCCCCCAGTATTAAAAAAAGGGCAGGGTGCTGTTTTTTAAAAAAAGGAACTTTTTTGAGAAAAGGGCATTTTTTTGAAACTAAAAGGCATGTTATCACTTCAAAGCATTACTGGATATAGCCCAGGGGCGGCAAATAGGGGGAGCGAGAGGGGGCGGTTGCACCCCCAAATTTTTTACTAAGAATAATTTAAAAAATGGCTAAATTCAATTTAGATAACTTAGAAATTATTTGCTTGCATTTTAAGAACTTGTGTATTCTATGTTATGCTGGTGCATCTTCTATGAGATGCCCGTACAGTGTTTAGACTGCGCAATTTCTACGCGTAAACTCCATGTCATTTTACATAAATTTTTATGCTCATATTATAACTTAATGTTAAGCTAATAAATGTTCATTGATTCCTTGTACTAGAAACATTTTTTAGTAACTTGATGCATTATATGCTTTCTTATAAACTCTTTGTAAAGATATGTTCTTTATGAAAAACATTCCACATCGAAAAGTACTTTCATATCAACAAATATACCTTGAGGCACTTTACTTGACAATCTCTAAGTGACACACGATGGTATTCAAAAGTTAAATCTATAAAAGCTCCATAGAAGAATTACTGGAAAGCGACCTTTTCAATGATAGAAAATCTGATGTCATTTTAATATGTGTGACTTTGTTTGAATTATTGTTTACTTTATTTATACTGCGGAGCCTTTTTTGAACAATGCTACACTCTATCACAAAAATTTCAATCCGCTAACCTTAATTCTTGGATTGACATTTGAAACTCTTAGTAATTTTCACACTAATGCATGCTTGAGCCCTTGAACAAAGTGTAAAACTTTGTGACAGAACTTTCCATAACAGTTTTTACTGTATGCCAATGTAGAAGAGGTGACAAAACCACATGAAATTTTAGTCAAAATATTAAATCACTATTTTGAATAAAATGATCAACTCAGCTTCTCAAGAAATCGAGACAGGATTTGATGAGCTATATTTACCATTGGTCTGTTCAATATTATGTATATCGGTTATAGAAAGTGAAAAAAAATATTACACTTACTTATAGTAAGTGAAATTTGAGGAAAGAATTGTTTTGTGAATTGCTTCCATTGTTTTTCGACTATTTCAATCAGGTCAGTCATTTTATAGTAGATAACATTTGTGTCTCAACTTCAATATTGCTTTATTGTTCTTAACATTAAAACCATTTTATTATCCTTTCCTGTTAACCAATATACCGTACTGAGAAAATTCATGTTCAAAAAACTCGACCCCCCAAACGAAATGCTGAAATGCCGCCCCTGATATAGCCGTAGGATATACATTCATTGTTATTCCTGGGTTCAAATGTCATACTATCGCAACAATAAAAACTTCGAAATATTCATGAATTACTTCCTAGGATAATTGATCATTTAAAAAAAAAACTATCTTTCAGCTGTTACTAGCTGTAATTTAAAACTTTTAAATAATAAAATAATAATTGCTCTTGCACAATAAGGAAACAAAAACCAATAAACAGTGCCAGTTTGAAAACACTGCTGTGTTTATTTTCAATACTTAAATCACTTGCTTTCAATTGAAATGCCCAAAATCATCCACATTAGGCTTTTACATACTGAATTCTTTGTATTTTTGTCATATTTTTCCGTTTCTTCGATGCCACGTGTCAGGCAAAATATTAGCGTTTTGCTGCAAATCTGCAGCAATCTTTTAGCATCTGCTTTCAATTCTCAATATTTCTTATTATTTTTTAGTAGTACACAATATGAAGTATATTGAGCAAAAATACAAACTTATTTTTCGGAACAAAAAATGCTCGGTATGCATATAATACATAATAATGAAACAGAATGTATTATCCATGAATTACGAGCAAAAACAACTGTTTCAGCAAATAATTGCAATTAAGATTATTTTAGACTGAAATAAAATTAAAATAAAAAAATAAATTCGCAGTGCAAAAAAAAAAATGCGGATGTCGGACGTTGGCAGATTTCAGGTCGGTAGATTTGTGGCACTTCACAGCACCTGCTTAATTTTAATTCAAAATGTAAAATTACTAAAAACTTGAATTTGAATGAAAGATTATAAAATGCAGGGCTAACTTAACATTTATCTGGCTGGAAGAGAAGAGTTAGAATGATCTTACAACACATGTCAATATGACAAAGAAACATTTCCCAAGTCATGAAGTGATAAAGAGGAAGGTTGACAGCCAATATTCTTCGCTCGAAACTAGTGTAAACAGACCCCCATAATTGAATAAGAGGCACTGCAAACCCTGAGGCAAAGAGTAAGGAAGTGATTCTGGGAACTCAGCAGTGGCTTATCAGTAATGTCCTGAAAGTGAAAGGCCCTTGGAAGAACATTGTTTAGTCTCTACAATGCTTTTACAACACTTTTTATTCATTGAGCTAGGTGATAATGGAAGGCATGCTTTTCTCATAGTCAGCTCAATGGCAGTCCAAGTTGGGAGGAGAGGGGGAGGGGCGGATATTCACTATTATCACTTAGAAGAAAGACATTGAAGGAAAACAAGCGGAGGGGACACTGGCTCCCTTCCTTTTCCTAGTAAGAATCTTAAATCAAAAGGGTGCGAGTCCATGAACAAAAAGGCAATCAGGGTGCCCTTTTACTGATGAAACAGCAAGTTGGGCACGTTCTAAGAATCAAAGAGCAAGTTGGGCGCAGCACCTTCCCACCGAAGCCTGGGGGAGGGTCTGCTAACAATTTTGTCAAAGACCAGCATATCTTTACTGCTCCAAATTGCAGACTTTCAGCAATACATTAGCTTTGTTTGATAAAATTTGACAAAGCCTTTCTGAAATTAAATTACAATAAAAATGAGCTTTACTCACTAATGCTAAATGTCTCACTTTTTTTTTCTTTTTGAATAGTTTGAAGTGCTCACCTAACGTAAACAATGACGCATTACGATTTCTTTGTACGCATTGAATCCAGTTTGTACAAAAGAGCTATTTAATCTTGGTGTAATTAAGATTTCAATAGATATCAACAAGATTATAATTACTGAAAAAAAACTTGTACTTACTTTTTCTATTTCAATGATGCCTGCCCACAAAAGTTCATTTTTTAAATCATCTATTTTTTCAGCAGTATCAAGGAGTATCTTTAACTTTTTTAACTCCTGTTCTTTTAGTACTAATATCTGAAACAAAGGAGGTTTGAAACTAAACTGGACTGTCGCTTTTAAACATTATGAATTAAACACAGTATCGCAAATATTTTCTAAAAAAGAAAAAATTGCATGACACAAGCATTTAATAATCAAAATGCTTGACAATCAATACCGTCCTTCATATTATTTAATATATGCTTCTCCATTGCATATGCATATGTATATGGTTATTTGTTAAAATGAGAAACTTTATTACAATTTAAAAACTAGATTTACAATGCCCAAATGATAAATATTGAACTATCTTTAAACATATTTAAAAGTTCAAAGCAAATTAGAATTCCTTAACCAAATAAATAAATAAATAAAAAGTTTAGTTTGAAGCATAAATACCACAGAATAAAAAAAAAAAAAATAAATAAAATAATAAAAACTTAACCAAAAGTAAAAAATATAGTTACTAAAATGATAAATGCTACATGAACAAACAATGTTACAAATTTCCTAAAACAATACATTAAAAAATATATCTTACTTCTTTCTTTTTTAAAATTTCAATTTCATTATTCTTTGTAGCTTCAAAACAGCTATCATAACGTTCTTGAAGTTTTTCTAACCCTGTGCCTTTGTAAAAAAGCTGCAATTGCAAAAGAGTAATCAAACTTTTTAAAACGAAACTACATAAACAATGCTAAGTTAGGAGAGAAGTAGTAACAGTTGAGAGAAAGAGATTTTATTACTGGCATAGTCAGTAAATTACTGCCCTATAACCAGGGCTATGGCTGAAATACACTGCCAGCTCAGTCATTCCAGCCGAGGACTGCAGTTTCGTGATTATTAGAACTCATCAGCCTGGCATAGGAAGTGACTGACCTGGAGGTGGAAAATCTCTTAAGGAAGCCAAGAATGCCAAACAAACTAGTAGCTAATATGGTCAGTTCTAACTCTATACTGGCTACCAGTTTGGCACTCTTGGCTTCCTTAAAAGATTTTCCGCCTCCAGGTCAGTCACTTCCTATGCCGAGCTGATGAGCGCTAATAAGCACGAAACTGCAGTCCTTGGCTGGAATGGCTGAGTTGGTGGTGTATTTGATGTATTACTGGCATACTTGCACTTTTGAAATGTCAAGAGATTAAAATCCACTTAAACTTTTTGATACTAATTAGTGATGTGCAGGACATCCATATCTGTATCTGCAGATACATGAGGAAAATTAATATCTGTGCCCGTTTTATGTTTGGCGGATCTTAAACGGTTCCTAGAGTCTTAATTTTTTTTACAAATATTCATCCTATGTAAGGGTAGTTATAAATTTTAAATTAGTTTATATATTATAAAATTATAAGGTATCCTTTCAGAAATGAAATAGTCAATTTTTATTGATTAAGGAATTGTATTTTTTTTAAATCTCATCTTTTCTAGGCATTCTTCAAAAAAAGTAAGATTCTTTGTTTACAATTTGTAAAGATGTTCTTGGCTGCTTAATTTTGTCAGTGGAGACAGTCCAGAGGAATGGGTCAGCACTAAATTAACGCCAAACTAAAATGCGAAATAATATTTATAATTTGTCCAGTAAATGAAGCAGCTTTCAACTTTTGTTGCTACATTTACTGAACAAGCTAGAAATAATTTTTCAAACTTTAATTCAACATTGATGCAGATCTGTCCAATTCTTCCTGCTGTAATATTCCTTCTGAAATCCTATTCCTACTCAGTACCAAATCCCCCATATTCTTTTTAGATTTCCTTTAATAAATAAATCATACTCTTGATGATGTTTTCATTATAAATAGAATATTTAAAGAAGTTATGCCTTTACTTTTACAGGAATACCTTCAGCCATAGGTTTTACACATGAACTGGGATTAAATTACATACAAAAGTTGAGTTCTGTATTCGCAGATTCGGACACAAATGATAGGTATCCTTGGATCTACATTATTAACGATCCGGCACATCACTAATACTAAGGGAGATATATGTTAAGTTTGAAAAGCACAACAGAGACTGAATAAAAACACATTAAATAAATTTGCCACACTAAAAAATTCATGACAAAAAAAAAAAAAAATCTAACTGCTCATTAAAATTAAACTTAAATTATGTTTACAGAGGGATAGCAATTATAGTTAAATTTTTTATTTTCCTTCTACTCACCTTACAAATTCGTGAACATTTTTCTACTAGATAAAATGTATAGGGTCTGGTGGGGGAAAGTGGTCAATGGGGTAAAGTGGTCATACATCATATAAATGGCTATAGCTTGGAAATAAATGTTCCAATGAATGTGAAAATTTTATTTTAGGGTAGGACAGTTAGAAACTACATTTTGAATACAAAATTTTACAACTGGCAAAATTTTATTTGGTAAAAAAAAATATTTGCGTGAATAGGAAATTTTTTTTAATCTAAACACTTATTTCAACTTCCTTGGGAAATTTTGTTTGTTAGAATTAGGAACAGATTGACCATACAGGAAGCTTCCTACATGTCTCAAGAACTCTTACTCATTAGCAGTTAGCTGAATCTATTTTAGATAATTTTTTAGAACAATTTAAGTAAGATGGGGTAAAGTGGTCATAATATTAGGCTTAACGAATATTGTTCTTCTAATGTCACTTAATCTTTAAATATAAGGCAGATACAAATTAAATATTACTTTCACTTAATATGTATTGATTTTACAATAAACGGGGTTACATATACGAGTATATGCGTATACATACGCATATATACTCGTGAAGGCACGTACATAGATGTATTCACATAAATGCGCCAATAAATACGTATATGGGTATCTACAAGTATTTTTTATCCATTCAGCTATACATTCTACTATACACGTATATGCTCGCTTATACTCGTATATATAAGAACACTTATATAATCAGGTAGAGACGTATATACGCGTACGTACTCGAATAGACACTGACATACAAGCATAAGAAATACAAGTATATAGGGTGAGTTTAAACTCTTGAGAAAATTATTAAAAGGTATTAGAGGGGAGGATAAGAAGCAAGAATCACATAAGGAACATGTAGTCATAAACACAATGCTGACACGCTACATGCGCGCAAATCTAGAAACTAATGGATGCAAAAAATGTCACAAATTTAATACTCAAAGACAATTTTACACAGCATTTTAGGTCTTAAAAAAGTTTTAAAGCGATTGATGAAATTTGCAGCTTGCAGCTGTAATACATGCGTCGCATTCACAAATCACTCTCTGTTGCAATAACGATACTTTTGAAAAACTTTCATCAGCCGCTGCGCCTTTGTTGCGATGCGTGTATTAGAGCTATCATGCCGTAACTTTTAACAACTGCTGTAAATATTTCTTAAAAACTAAAATGTTAGGTAAAATCACCTTTGTGCAACAAATTTGTGCCTTGCTTTGCATCCATCAGTTTCTAGCTTTGTGTTCATGTAGCGCGTCAGTTAATATAACTTCCTTATGATTCTTTGCTTCTTATCCTCCCCTCTCACACCCCTTTGATTTTTGCCCAAAAGCTAAGATTCACTCTGTGGGCCGACATGTATATAAGCGTATATTCTCGTGTATACATACATGTACTTTTCTCCGCACGCACCCCACCTCTTAGCCGTGGGCCTTAGGTTCCATCTCACGGGACTGAGTGCGGAGGTCGATAGTCGTCTGTGCTACGGACGGGCTTGGTGCTTATTGCGCCGGGGAAGGTCACCATACTGAGCTTCCGCTCAGCTGGGTGTTTACCCCTTAATGTGTGGGTCTTGCTCACCGTGAGATACGGTATATCTCCCCGTACCTCGTTAGTGTGCCATGACCCCCTGATACATACATGTACTGGTGTATACACGTAAATGTACGTATATACGTCTATACAGGTATATAATCGTGTTTACACGTATACATGCGTATATACTCGGGCGTCCATATCATATATACTTGTGTAGATACGTACACAAGACACACAGGATGTATCCACGAATTAACTCGTGTATACCCGTATATGTATGTATGTAAAATATATATCATATATACATCTACTATACACATATATACTCAAGTACGCACGTATTTTCTAGAGATAAAAGTGCATACGCGCATATGATGTTTGTTTATACGCGTATATACTCGTATATACACGTGACATATGTATACACTAATCACGTATACATGCTTATATACTCGTATATATGCTTATGTAATCGTATATACATGTATATACTTGAGTAGGCATATGCATGAATGTATCTGATGTAAAAAAAGTATTTACTCATATAGGAACGTGTTTACTCGTGTATAACACGACACGTATATATTGATGTATACACGCATGTACTCGTAAATATACTTGTAACTATAAAAACAACCAAAATATACAAGTATTAGGGTTATTTATAATGGTTTTGCATCTATTTTTAACTATGACCACTTTACCCCATGCTATGACCACTTTCCCCCACCCCATGGGGTAAAGTGGTCATAAAAACATAGGGAAACGAAAGTGCTATAAAACTACTAAAATCAATATTTTTCTTCCTAAAATTCAATGTACCCTGTTCTTTAATAATGCAATGTAAAATAACAACAAAAAAAGTTGAAGTGTTTAAAGAATTTTTTGTATTTATTATCCACCTAAGTTGAAAACGTACAATTTTATGACCACTTTACCGCACCAGACCCTACTGAAGGATAGTTACTAAAAAAAAAAAGAATAAATACTAAGGAACAATCACTTAAATAAGATATCACAGCTGCTTAACCTAAAGAATGAAAAAAAAAGGAAGAATCTAAATATGATACAAGTAGAGATCAGAACAGTAGAAAAAAAAACTGGATTTTTTGAGGAGGGGGAGATTCTTGCTTAATAGAATAATTTGTCTAAGCATTTTGGCTATTCCATTAAGGGGACTCAAGTTTAGTAGAAATTGTGGATGCTAAGGGTTGCTGAATTAATCTTTACGTCCTTTTGTAAAATTACTTTCTTTGTAACTGTTGAAGATAAAAAAAGTAAAACATTGATTTGGGGGAGGACACCTTAAACCAAGGACACCTTTTTACCACTGTAAAAAGTGGTAAAAAGAAATGTTGCATTCCATGTTTTTTAAGGAGAGTATAAGTTTAGACAATGCTCACAGCAAATAATTTATCAGGTTTCATTTGAAGAAGGAAATTTCTGCTTATTTCTTGAGTTAGTACTGTTACAGGGTTTTCAATCTGAAAAAAAAAAAAAGGGTAAAGAACACACATTATTCGTTAACAAAACATATTATTCATTCAACAAACACAGATAAACTTTTATTCATTCATTAAACCTTATAACTTAACTATTTTACTGGCTTTTTTTTCCACTTCACATGATTACATGTTCTAATTTTCATGCCTTTAAGTCATGGTTTACAACTTCTTAAACACCACTATTGTAAAGCAATGAAGGAAATACTTAGAAAGGGTACACCATTTTATACAACTAAATTTGCAAATATATATGATAAATGTAACATAGTTCATTAAGTGTTTATCCAGCTTAAAAGGTTTTACAGATATATAAATAAATAGAAGTAGCTATCTCACAAAATATAGAATTTTTAACCCAACAATCCAGGACAAATAAATAACACAAAACTATTCTTATGGGTTTGTTTCTGTGAAACAAAAATGATGCATTAATAGTCAAACATATGTACAATGCACAACATAATATAATTAAAGTGAAAAACCAACATAAATAAAGCACAAATTTTGAAGAAAATACAGCATGTAGCTATTTCAAGGCTACAATGGCACCTCTTCATCAGTGCAAAAAGCTCACCAACGCAACCAAAAATCGCGAGAGAACTGACCTCAGTTCTCTCGCAAAAAGTGCTTCATGATTTGCGCTTCAAAATTTGTGCTTTATTTAAGTTGATTTTTCACTTTAATCATATTGTAGCACAAAGCTTACATGATTATTTTTCATTCCCACAACATATTAGTTTGACTTATTATTAAATCATGTATATAATGTATTACTCCGCATTAGCCGGCAAGCCGCAAAAATTCGGAGACTTACCAGGTTTTCAATAATCCTTGCTTGGTCTCTTCAAGGCATGCCGGAGAAAACACTCAGAAAAATACATGGAATTCAATATAACAAACATATTTTTGACTATAAAAGTGAGCTCCATGTGTTATTTAATCTCAACAAAATTTAAATTTCATTTAAATATTAATTAACAATGCTATCTTTACTCTTCTAATCAGAAAAACCTATTGAACTATAGATAATTGCATGAAAAAATTAGTAAAAATCCAGCAAACATTTGCGGGCCTATAATTAAAATATTTCACAATGACATAAAGAATTTTATTTAGTATAGCTGTGTAATGAATAAAAATTAATTTTACCTCTCTAAAAGGAGTTTAAAATAATTTATATATATAAAAAAAAAAAAAAAAAGAATGAATAACAATTACTATGGTTGCTTTTGAGTCAATCATTTCTTGGGCATATAACTAAATAATGGATAAATAATTTATATTCATAACACACATACTTCTTGAAATCTTTGTATTCTTGATTAAACAAACATTTTTTCAGTTTACTTCCTTTCTTTTTGCTGCAAAATGAACTCTGAATTTACGACATATTGGTCATCCTCATTTCTGGCATGCCAACTGATGTGGGATAGTACAGAATCAAGTTTGGAGATTGACAGTTGAAACCATGATTAATGTCTATTATACATTGGCAATGTAAACTAAAACAGATGCCATTATATCAAAAACTCTAGCAGAAAACTGTATCAAACTCTTTGCATCTGTTGATTTAAAATAAATGAATTTTTAAAAATAATTTGAGTTTCAACTAAATATTCAGTATGTAAAAGTTAATCAATAATGTGCAGTTAACTTCTGGGCCAAAATCCATTAAAAATAGAATCTAATGACTTAACAAGCAAAATACAGAATACACTACATTAATGACGTCTAAAACATCTGAATGTATGTGAGAAATAAATACTGTGGTCTATTTACAAATAAAAATCATCAAATTTAAATTACCTTGTCAACTGTTTCAATATTAAAAAAAAAAAAAAAAAAAAAAAAAAATTGAAAAAATGAAGGGCAGCACTGAAAGAATGAAGAGCAGCAGGGCAGCACTGCAATGTGAAAAATATTTCTCTAAATCTTAAAAAACCTTTCATCAAAACTCTAACTTTGGATGGAAAACCCAAAAATCTTGGACAACACAGATTTTTTCTTTGTTTATTTGCTAATTAACTCTTTTGCTATCCATATTGTTCTAATTAATTTTCCCACTCTGATGAAATAATTATTCTTTTAAATCATTTAATTTTAAAAGTATGAAGCTGACTTGAAAACACTGAACATCATTATGTTAACTTAGAAATACAAAACAGCTTATATCAAAGTATACATAGTAGGAAACATGAAATATTTATTCACTGTAAAATTGTCTTTAAGTACACATAAACATCAGAAAATGAGCGCAAGAGAAATGATAAGAATGCATATGAATTACACACAATGGCAATTAATGTCAAATTGATTTGAAAAGTTCTGTAATGCATCGATTTAAAAAATAAATAATACAAGTTAAAAAAAAATTCTAGATATTGTAAGTAAAAACCATGTTTTGATAATTTCAATAAATATTTAAACAAACCAGAAACTTAAAATCTCATGATAAAATTCAAACAAATAATAAAGAATTAGCAACGACAATTATGTATTTTGATTCACAACATGAAAAATCTTCATGCTGAAAGCAATACCTATGTTTATTTTGCTCTCATTCCGCTCAAAACTACCTCTATTTACCAGCTTCATAGCAGGCGAAAAGATTACAGGCGACCGGGCGGATTGCTTTTTTTTGGTCGAAAAAGAGAGACGAAACTCCCGAACAGTCAGAATTGCTTGTGTGACGTCATGATTCTGACCCGTTCTCTCTTTCCGCCCAGACGAAACTTAGGCCGCACAGCGTTACGTGTGTGACCGCGTGCAGCAGTTGAAGGGTATTTCCTAACAAAAATCCAGCTTGCGTCGGATCTTTGTCAAATTGCGTACAGAGGTGCTTTAGCGCTCAGGAACTTACATGAAGATTTTTTCCGGGGGGGGGGGGCAGCGGCTGTGACTCCCCCCCACAGGGATTTTCTTACTTTAAATTTAGCTTACATTGGATCTTTGCCAAATTTGGCACAGAGGTCCTTTGATGCTTAGGAACTCACATAGGGGCATGTTGGCCTAAAGGGTTTTTTTTGCCAGAAAATCTGTGAAACGAGATAGTTAGGCCTATTATTAACAATGATACCATTTTTTGAATTAAAAAAAAAACCTAAGACCTCTGAATTTAAATTTTGAGGCACAAAATTGCTCTTTTTTACATTTTGACGGGAAGTTGTACACTGTTTTTTTCTTTAATTTAAACCTGATCGTTGAAAATGCGTCGCTTGACACAACTCTTGTTTTCGAGGTAGACCGTGCAACGCTGACAGTAAATACTTAAACTGAAAGGATATATTCAGAAAATGAAGAATGAAGTGAAGTTAATTTTTATTTGAATATGAATTAAATAGTAATGTCAAGCTTATAAACTATCAAGAACTTGTAGTACTTACTCATGTGGTTTAAAACTATTTGGAATGTTTTAAACCATCTGTAGAATTCATTCACTTCTCTTCTCAAAAATCATCAAAAAATAATAATGCAATTTAAGGCAAATAGCACATTGTACTTTTGATTTTAAAGTATCTAGATTGCAAATATTTAGTTAAAATTGCTTTTATGGTACGAGATACACAATTCTTATTTATTTATTATTATTATTATTAATTATTTTTTAACACTAATTGAGCCTTGGTTTCAGTGCCAGCACACAATATTTTTAGTTGAATTATGTAAAATACTTTTTTCCGTAAGAATGGTTTTATAATGAAAACCATTCAGGAGCATTACGTGTGTGATATCTTTTAAAAAGCCTCGTTAAAAATTTTCTGCTGAATGTTTGATGATGAAAGTCTGATTATAGGTATTATGTTCATTTAATTCAAGTTAACTTATGATATGAGATATTTTTCTTCTAGTCCCTCAAGTTGACCTTATATTAAAACTTTTGTTCCTTTTGCGTTATGTGTGTGACCAATAAAAAGTGACCTGAATACTTTCGGGGGTTAAAACTTATAAGTCTTCATTAAAAAAAATTCTGACAACATTATATCAAAGCATCTGTGTTCATGATATTTGATAGTTTTTCCTAAAAAAATGAATGATTAAATATAAAAAAAATGGCTCTTACATTTTTTTCACTAACAATGCTTTTTTTTTTTTTGACTTCGTCTAAATGCTATCAAATACGGCAAAAATCTGATATGAAAATATTTTAAACTTAAAATAAATGCTGGAATTGAAAAGTGTAGACTTTTTTTGTCAAAAAATAAGGATTGTTTCTATGTTATGTGCAAAAAGATTTTTGGTGGGGTAAAGATCATTTTTCGTGAAATTGCCCATATGTATGTACAGATGTGCCGAAACAACTTGTGAACATTAAATTGGGTGATCGTAAAATAAAAATTTAGGTCAAAATCTATTTTTTTTTTTTTTTTTTTGTGATTACTATTTCCTATTTGTTGAAAGGAAGTAAAGTGAAATGAATGAATGATGCTTCAAATCCCTGACAATCTGAGTAATCTATTTCCATCGGCCAAAAAATGCCATCAGTCGAACCCTACAAAATTAGTAATAACCGTTTCAGCAGTCAATACTCTAGAAGACTAACTTTAATATCCATTGTGTCCAAAATATTTTTCAGCTCTTCTTTGGAAGTTGAAACAATTCGACCTGTGAGAAAGAAGAAATATAGAATGTACAACACTGAAGCAAACATCACCTCATACAATAAAACTATTTTTAAACAAACTATTATGTGTCATAAAAAATAATGCAACATTCACTATTTCTACACAGAAAAAGTGAACATTAAAAGAATGTCTACTATTTATAGTAGTAAAATTATCATCACACTACTACATAAATAAATCCTTTCATCACAGAACAGGGATGCTATTTTTTATTTTCTAGAAAATATACACCAAACTTAAATTTTAAAAGATTTACTTCATATTCTGCCTTATGTGCACAGCAAAATTTTGTATTTGACATTTAAAAACAAAACTTGATTAGAACAAATGAAAAAGCAATTTCAAGTTAAAACCAAATCTAATTGAAGCTCTTTATGTTTTAAGAAAATACACTAGTATAAGTTTTAGTCCATTCATATTATTATGACTGTTATTTTCTGTTGCTATTTTTATTTGAAAGCAGTTTATTAAAATACTCTATATGCAGGCACAGGAGTGCTCCAGATCTGAGAGAGGTGACAAATTTTAAAGAGAAGATGACAAAAAGGTAATAAGAACAACTTGTTAAATAATTAAAAAACAGAAAATGGTTATTTTTTTTCAATAAATTATTCCAAAATAGCCCATATACTACCATAAGATTTTTTGATGATCTGAATATGAATTGTGAGATATATGTTTACATTAACGGGGTTAAAAGCAGCAAAATAAAATTTTTAGGACATGTTTCCGAAAAAACTTCAGGATAAAAATCTGTGTAACCTTTAACACTAGAATTACAGCAGTTTTTGTATACCTAGAAATACAGCTGGGTCATTTTGACCCACGCTAAAGAATTCGGCATACTTTCCAGCATAATGTAATATATTTTTAAAATGAAGTTAAAATAAACTAATTTATAATAATTACTTTTTTTTAAGATAGAGAAGTTTTAAATCTATATAATAAAATATTTAAAAAATATTTTTTAAAGTGAGATTGGAATTGGAAGAGAGAATTGGAGAGAAAGATTGGAAGCATTGTTTCGGTTTCTTTAAGAACATTTTAGAAATCTGCAATAAATTAAGTGAATAATTTATCAAATTTTGAAGAAAACAGTTTTGAACCCAAAAATTTAAGCAGATAAATATTCTTTTTCTTTTACTAAAAGTGAAAATAACAAATAATTGTACTTACAAGGTTATTGTCTGCACAGCATTTTTTGCATGAGCTAATCTTTCTAATTTTCTATGCACAAAATTGACAGACAGATATCTTACAGTGGCACAAAAAAGTTTTTTTTTTTTTTTTTTTAACCTTTCATTCATTTGTTTGACATCTCTTTATTTTATTTTTTTTTTACTCCACTGAATCTTGTACTTACATAAATTTACTTACAGCAAGAAAAAGTTTGTTTATGCTTGGCATGTGTTCCTCTGAGTTCTCCTTCTGCTAAACCTAATTGAAAAATCCTTCGGCTGATACTTTCTTTTGTACATGTCCTGGACAAAAATTCAGGCATTTATAGCTGCTCAGTCCAAAATATTGTGGAAGATATATAATATACTGGCCAGAGGCATGAGGGAATTTCAGGGAGTATTTCCTTCCCATTTGATCTAGAGCATCTAGTGCTTGCAGCATTTTTACAATTTCGTATTGCCTCAGCTTTCTTTTCCAAGACAATAATATGCTTATACAAAAACGAAAAGTAACGTATATAAAACAAACTATTTTATCAAAAATGAATAAAAAACAAATCATCTAGAAGAACATACAATCATTAATATATGCCTAATATCTTTAGAAAGTATATTTCTAGTATTACGAATCACGTGACAGGCATGTGTGATGTTATGCAAACACCCTTTTATTATTTTTAGTTCATTGCTTAGTTGGCAAAAACAAATATAGCTAACAGAACAAAAATATACTGCGATGAAATGAATTAACATTTCCTTTTCCTCAAAGGAGTCGAAATGACACCTCCCGTAATTCTAGGTATAATCTTTTGATTGGGGCTCAGTAAAAAAAATTTGGTACAGATGTGATATACCCCCCCATTTGGCGACATTCGATTTTTTTGCACAAAATTAAAATATTTTTCTCGCCAATGAGGCGATAATTTTTTATGCATGGCATGCCTGGCCAAACTAACCTGTATTTAGCAACCCAAAGGCAATCTTACAGATCTGTTCAAGCTTGTTTACTTGGGTTGTTTGGGTTTCACGCAGGAGAGATACGTGGTGTTGTTTCTTGCAATATACCTTACAGGAATGCTTATTTTGTGTTAGTTTAAATTCAGTAGTTGTGTTTTGAAGTAAAAACATTAGAAAATGCCAGTTTCTTTAAACTTGAAGGTTAATTAAAAGTTAACTCCAATGTGGTGTGTATCTGTAACGTGCCATTGTTATATGATGTATTGTTTTAGACTGAGTGTGAATATT
The DNA here is from genome assembly GCF_026930045.1 of Uloborus diversus. Taxonomy (NCBI): domain Eukaryota; kingdom Metazoa; phylum Arthropoda; class Arachnida; order Araneae; family Uloboridae; genus Uloborus; species Uloborus diversus. Next base: position 139,694,195 of record NC_072738.1, read on the forward strand.
TATACCATATAAAAAGGTAAGTTCTTTATCTTAGAATTCAAAAAAAACCTCTCACTTCCAAAATTCTTTGTTTTTACAAATCCTTGAGGGGTTCTTGTAGTATACATAACTGTGACCATACTCCGACTGTAATGTATATTAACAGTCGGAGGGATAACGGACCGAGCGGAGCGAGGTCCTGGCGAGCCAGAGGTCTCATAGTACTTTCGTAATGAGACCGAGGCAGGGCCGGCGAGCCGAGGTCTCATTACGAAAGTACTATGAGACCGAGGGCTCGTATCCCGGAGAAATGATGAAAAAAAAAATTAATGCATTAATTTCGACTTGTAATTAATACAATAATTTATTTCATTGTATTTTAATATGTTTACAAAAAACCCCGGCCCTGTACATTTTTGAAGCATATATTCGTGATGTTTTTTGTCGTGCTTTTATGTTGTTTTTATATATATTGTGTTCTGAAGTACTTTGATCATGTTTTTTTATCTGATTTTTTCCTGTTGGCGCTAAAAAAGCATCGCTAAGAACGATGTATGACATATGTCGTCATACATTGTTTTCTTGGCGACGCTTTCTTGGCGCCAACAGGAAAAAGTCGCCAAGAGTGGGGTATATCACATCAGTTCCAAAAATTTTTTTTTAAATCTATATAGTATCACACAGCACAATGATTTAGGATAAGTCAAGAAAGGATTAAGAATTTAGTAAAAATATAGAAGAGCAGTTAGCAAAAAAAGCTTGCTCTTGGGGTCAAAACGACCCTATCCGTAATTCTAGCGGTAAAAAGTTTTTTTAGAAAAGATTTTAAAACATCACAGGCAAAATTTAACCAGTTGATTCACTCAGCTTTGGAATGTTTAAATCTGGATATTACATTGCCTGATAACTTTAGATCTAGTGCTAAGTAGAGGTTCCATAAAGAGCAGAAAAAAACAGTAAGGGGGTCCACAGAGCAAAAAAGTTTGGGAACCACTGATTTATTCATTCATCCTTTAATTTATCAATTATTTAATCAAAATACTTTAAAGTTTACTTTCTTTTAAATGTTTATAAAAATCCTACTGAGGGATGCATTCCACTTAAAGATGCCTCCAAATTTTTCTTGATCCCTTGAAAGTCATTAAATAGAACATAATTCAGTTACTTTAAAGCCATTTAAAGAAAGTCATTAAATACTGCATCATTATGTCAATACATCAAACATATGCAACATATTAATATGCAATAGTTACAAACCAGTTTCTGATTTCAATTTGTATTGAGATACACCATCAGCATTTAGTGTACGTTCAACAGTAATTTTATTTCCAAATTCTTCTGGTTTGTAAGAAGAAATGCCAGAATTTTTCAAAACTACAGATGCTGTGGCCGACCTAAAGGTAAAAATTAAAAATAATTTCATCATTTCATATACATTAAATACATATAAATATTAAAGTGCATAAAATAATGCAAATAAACATCAATTTAAATTTGTAAAAAGTTCTTCAGGCCCAAAATTAAAACCCCAGGACATTGAACTCACTTATAATGTTGCAACTGGGTCATTCTTCAAAAAGTGTATCTTTTCTATCACATGCCTTTTACAGTAAAAACTTTAAGAAACAATTCATTTAACAATGATTTTTAATTTCATCAAAAATATATCTATTTAAACCTGCCAACAATTTTTTAATAATATTTTTTATTTTAGTATATTATTGGTTCACAACATGTGAATTTTCACTTCCATGGCACGCCACACACCTTGTGTGACTGTTTATGTTCCTTAATAACTTGTTTAATTAAAAGTATGTACTTATTTATTTATAATTCCTTTCCCAAATGTTTCAAATACTGATTGTTTAAGTATGTTTAATTTTTTAATATTGTGTTTTAGTTCACTTTAGAATGACAAGGAGTCATGTTACACAATAAATTGTCACATTTGTTACCTAAACACAAAATGCCATTCCTTATTAACACGTGGCAGTAATGACATCAAATTTTATTTCCCATGACACAAGGGATCCCCCCAGGGGCAGCACAAGACAGAGGGTAAGGGGGCAATTGCCCCCCTGGCAGAGATCTCTTGCCTCCCTACCCCTCCCCATCAGCAAAGGGTGCAAGTTTGGTGACTTGTTCAAGACGGAAAATATATTGAATCCCCCCCCCCCCAACGCATGTGTGCTCAACAGAAATTCTACACTTATAAATATTGTTGTTTTTTACTTTGCCAGTTTTGGAACTTTTGCTTCATTTGACTCCTAAAGCTTTTGACTTTCGTATCAATATGAACCTAGTTGTAAGTGTAGTATTTAAGCGTTACTTTTTTTACACATGAGCGTGCTTAAGGAAAAATTTATGTGTATAAATGTGTGTAGATTTTAACTATGGCAGTTTTTGGAATCTGTGTTCAGTTTGAATTTTAAGCGTTTGACTTTTCTAACAACATGGACCTAGTTTAAATTGCAGTATTTAAATGATTTGATATCACAGTTGCAAAAATCTAAAATCCGGCAATAACAGGAGTATGGGGTCTCTCCCTCAAAAAATTTTTTAATTGAAGTAAAAAAACACGCAATGGTAGGCCATTTTGGTAAATTTCAGGGAAAGGAGGGGTTCAGGGACCCTCTTACATCAGTTTTTTTAAACTGATAGTTCCAAAATCACAATATTGGGCAATCTTCAAAAATATTACAGAAAGGGGGGTGACGGGAAGCGCTGGGCTCTCCCCAAAATTGAAGCTTTAAAAACGAAACTGTATTCCATCTTTCATAACATTTATATGCTTTTTGAATGCATAATCGAAGGGATGGAGTTCTGGAACTCTAGTTCAGCAATATTTCGAAATTGAAGTTCCAAAAACGCATTTTTAGACGATGTTGGATGATGTTAGGGGTAAAAACAATCGGGGCTCCCCGCCATTAGTTTTTTGCCGATCGTAGACATTTTCATTGCAGAAATAAAATCGCTTGGGACATAAGATTTTCACTTTTGCAACATGAATCAGTTCTGATCGGAAAGTCTACCCAAGAAAACGCACACAAACCAGAAAAGAAGGAAAGGTAGGGGAAGGATATGGGAAACTAATGAACTGCCACCATTCCCCGTATGTTAAACATATGTCACTTGACATTATTTTCCAGGCAGATCATGTAATGCAGCTGTTTTTTTATAGAATTAAAATAAGTAAAAGGATTATGTAAGATTTAAAAAATATTAATCTATCTTGCTGTACCCAAGAAATTGAAAAAAAAAGAGATGTCATATAGAAGCCCTAAATGAGTAAAATAGCAAATATAATAGAATTTCATCTTTTCATGCACTTGAATCTCTGGTGTATTTTTTTTTTTTTTTTTTTTTGAGTTCAAAACAAAATTTTCTAAAACCGGATAACTTACGATTACAGCATGAATTATATACAAATGCATACGTGCAGATGTAATTGCATATTTTTGCTCTTTTTGACACTAATGATTATAAATGAATAAAAGTGTCATTTTAAAAATAAATGTACGTACATTATTTTGTTTTTTACTTGATTTTAGACATTTTTAACTTCAAAAAAATTGAAAATAAATATTGTGTTCTTCATAAAAAAGGAAAAATCAGATGACAAATGGAAATATTGAACTTACTGGCAGCCAATGTGAAAAGAAAAAATCTTTTGAATGATATTAAATGACAAAAGACAATGCTTAGTTGGAGGAAATATTGATGCCCAAATTGTGATTTATTGTAGTAAAATCAATTAATGTGCTTAGCATTTTCTCAATGAAAAATTGTTTTAATATTACGAAGGCCCAGAAACAGATAGCGAGAGAAATTTTTACAAACATTGAGGTGAAAACATTATTAGGGCATGTGTCACTGGGTCGTTGGCACATATAATCAGGGTTCTTTTTCTGATGCACATAGAAATAAATGGTTAGTGACAGGTCATTGGAGCTTTCTTACATGATCAGAGATGTCACATGTATACATAAAATATAAAAATTTTAACGGTTTTAAAAATAAAATATGTTTGATGCTTATTTAAATAAAGACTAACAACTGAATTGAAAAACTTACTGCTTTCCAGTCTTGATAAAGCCTTTTATGTTTGCATACCTTCCAGTAGAGCTGCTCTTTCCACCCAAAGCTAAAATTATACCAGTCAGAATAGCACTTTTACCGCCTAAAAGGGAAAACGTTCTGCTTCAACATTTCAATCTTGAATTTAAACTGTTTTCAAAAAAGAAAACCCAAATATACTTTGCTGTGCATTTGTGCATTATTCCAAATCAGCTTATATTCTTAAATTGACTGAGAGAAAAAGTTAGTTTTTGTGTGTAACAAGGGCTTTCTATAAATTATTGTCATCAAACACTGCTAATAGAGTAATAATGGAAACAAACAAGGGTTTTTTGTGTTTGTGTGTGCTACAGAAATTAAAACTGATAAGTAAATACTCTGCTATCAAAAAATAAAAAGGGAAACAAACTAAAAGTACAAATATATTTGTGCAGAAATTTTTGAGCATAGATTTTGAGCAAAAAAAAAAGCTAATTTTAAACTCTAAGTTACACATTGGTTTCATTTCCATTTTTCCATAAATTCCCAATTTTTTGTGCGAAAATAGTTTTTAAATAGGTGCATATTTTGAAAATTAAAGTAATGGATACTTAAAACTAAAATTTAAATGTTGTACGTTTGTTAATCATAATAAAAAAGGTTTGGGTAATGCAAATATAATGTGCGATTCTCGAAAAAATGTCTCATGCGTAATGCTAAGTTTTTTATTTTATTCTAATTACTATTAACTAAATATGGGATTAACTGTTATGCTTTGATTGTATATTAAAGCATGTATTATTCCCCAACAACAATATTTTTTGAAGGCTTTGGTTAGCTGGAAAAAATTAAAAAACTTAGCGTTACGCACGGGACATTTTTTCGAGAATCACCCTAATGACAATTATATAATTTTAAGAAGAAAAGATTATTTTTTTTAAAACTATTTTAAAAACTGGTTTATTGGGCCAATACTAACCAATCTAAACGTTAGTCAGCACGGATAATATGACATCCAGTATAGTAGTGTCTTAGTCAACCGTGAACATGAGCAGATAGTAAATTTAAAAAAAAAAAAAAAAAAACTGTAGAAAAAGCATTAAAAAAGAAAGAAGAAAGTGCACTATCAATTTAATAAGGTGATATTACAAGGTCCCAACAAAAATAACACTTCTCAAGACTGATAAGTAACAACTTACTTCCATTCAATCCAACAATAAAATTCATGTGTGGATCAAAATCAAACTTTAAATTTTCATGGCACATGAAATTCCTCAGTGAAACAGATTCAATAATTCCCAAATCACCTGGCTGCAAAAAATACAAAGATTTGTGTTCAAAAATTACATTATGATTTTTCATTATTACAGCATTGCACAGATAAACTCTTCAATTTGATTGTAACAATTACAGCTTTGCTCGGATCACAATGAAATAATGAATCTTTCCTAATTTTCCCACATAATACGGTTTTCACTCTTTACCAAATTAAAAAACAAAGCTTTCTGAGCTTTCTTCACGACAAAAAAGGACATGAGGTTTTAAATAAAACATTACAGCAAAAACCATGTTATGCAAGCCCAGGGGTCGATCCAGCGCCAAATTGGGGCCGCTTTGCGGCCCCTTCACAAAATTCCGAATGGCAAAAGCGGCTCCACTCACAAAATTCCTCGTCGCAGAAGCGGCCCCATTCACAAAATTCCCCATCGCAAAAGCCACCCCATTCACAAAATTCCGCGTCGTAAAAGCAGCCCCTTCACAAAAATTTATAAAAAAGGCAGCCTTTTCACAATATTTTTTAACCGCAAATGTGTACGCATCTACGCGGGAGCCTCTTCCACCTTCCCCCATCTTATCTTTTTGCTTGCTGCGTGAGGTGTTTTTGCTTGAGAGCGTCAGAGGGGGGACGGGAGAGGGACACTTGTGATTGGTAGCTTGTTTTCAGGAAAATCTTAAATTTTACTTTGATTATGCAATATATATTTAGTATTAATTTGTGTTGAGTTTCAAAATCCAATTCTAAAATAACTTTACTTAAAATAAAATTATTTTACATGCTGTTTTTATATTTTTATTTGTTTTGAAGATCTTGATTTCCTTACATCGACCATGGTAAACGAATTTTTCGCATTTTTGATGTTAACTGTACCTTGTTAAGAGGCAAACAAATAAAATTTCTTATATATTTATTAACATCATTAAATTGCAAAGTTTTAAACGAAATACCTTTTCTGTAAGAACGTCAAAAGTCAAAAAATTAAACGCTGAATGCTGGTGCAGTATTATTTTGGGTTTTAATTACTTTTAAGTTTTTCAAACACATACATGGAATCTTTAATGAGTATTTCACTTCTGTGTTAAGAAATATGTGATATCTTTGAGCCTGTTCATATTGTATTTATTAGGAGTTATCATTACGTTCAGCAGCATGTGCAATTTTCATTGCTCTTTAAGTATTTGAGAGGGGCAAACAGGAAATCTGTTGTGAGACTTTCACCTTAAGAAAGTGTGCCTTGCATATGTATATTTGTAAAAAGCAATAAATGTAATATATGTGTCAAATTACGAATAAAATGTTAAGGGTCTTACTTCCCCCCTCCCCCAGCGCATTTTCTCTTGACAGTTTTCAGGTATTCTTCAAGAACTTGCAATCACCCCTGAAACCTGTCTAGGGCTTTTCTATAATGATACGACAGCTAAAAATGCTTTAATATAATTTTTTCCATGAAAAAAATCAGAAGAAGGTCTTTTTTACAAAAATAAAGAAAATTCACAAAAATATTTTGCTTTTTCACAAAAATATTTTGTCTTTTCACAAAATGGGGACCCAAAAAATAAAACCTGGATCGACCCCTGAAGCCCATACATGGCTTTTGCCCATGTGCAGTTTTCTTACAGCATTGGTTTCCAACCTTTTTAAATAACCTAGCCCCTAAAACACGATATATTTGAGCAATTACTCTCAAAAATAAATAAGAGTTGCATTTTTTTTTATTTACAAAAATAAACAATATTTTTAGTATTAATTTCAATCATTCAATAAAGAAAATACATATTTCTTAATAATCTTTACTAATAATAAAGCTGAAAGCCTGGATATCCGGATCTCCGTCAGATGTCTGTTACGTGCATAGCGCTTAGACCGTTGGGGTGATTTTAACGAAATTCAGCAAAAAATTAGTTTGTAGCATAGAAAAGTGCACCTCGAAGCGATTTTTCGAAAATTCGATTTTGTTCTTTTTTTATTCAAATTTTAAACTTATTTTTTACATAAATTTGATATAATGGAAGAGATATATTTCATTCACATTTTTGAATTTTAGGTCATTAAGTCCAAAGTACAAGGCAGGCCAAACGATTCTAAATGATTAAGCTTGAGATTAAATCAAAAATTATAGATAAATGGAAATTATTTTTGAAACGGAAATTAAATTTGTGTGCTACCATGGTTACATCTTTTACACCCTTTGATTGTTTTGTTACTTTTGTTTTGCTCTGTTTGAAACATTTTTGAAAATGTGCCTATTTTAGCAATCAATTCTTTTCTTTTATTGAAAAGGATTTAAATTAAAATATGTTAACTGTTGAGAAAATTCGTCTGCTTTTATTTTCTTAGTTTTTATGGAATTATGTTCAGAAAATTGTTAAAATATTTATTACAAATATTGTTATGACGTGCCTAGTCACAAGATGAAATATTGTGAAAGATATTCTGATGTCTAAATAGAAGCCTTTTAAAAAAACAAAAAATCGGTTCCTTAGCAGTATCTCTTCTCCCCAAAAAGTTTCGAGATTCATCACTCTCTAGTCTTTTAATGGGGGCTCCCCTCAATTCGGAGCCTTGCTAAAATTTTTAAAAGTTTGCAGAAAATTTTGAGATTTTATTAAAACAAATTTTTGAATTATTGTTATTTTATTTATTTTTTTTTTTTTATTTTTTGATGAGCAGCAAATTGCTCATTTGGAAGAAGAGTTCCACAGTATGAAAAAATTAAATTTTACAGAAGCATTTGAAGTTGACCTCTTTAGGAGATTTGCATTAAGAAAAGTAAGTTTGCTGTGCTCTCCAGTGGTTAATACTAGAACAAAAAAAAATCTGTCATTATTTTCCAAAAAAGGTAACGCCCTTTGAAGGCCTTTAAGCAAAAAAAAAAAAAAAGAAAAATTAAAAATTTCGGATTGTGGCACTCTTTTTCCAAACGAGCAAAATGTTGATCATTAGTTTTGAGGTGCTTCCAATTAACAATATTAAGAAAGGAGTAAATATAATTTTAAAAAGTCTAGTTGCTTAGAAGTACTCTACTCACTCAACTTTACATTTTTTCTGTTGATCGCGACATGAGACTCAGGAAGAGTACCATGTTTTTTGGCAGAAAATTTTTAAGAACTCATTTGACAGTTCATAGACAGTTAAATTTTATCTGACTGCTGTCTTACAGATTAGTCTAACTGCCAAGAGGAGGGAAAAAGCAAAACAAAAGGAAAACAAGGAGTACCAGGGCTAAAATCGGATCAAGAAAATTTAAACTTAAAAAATGCAAATTTGACATCAAACTTAAATTTACATAGTTTTCCTATACAGACAAAGTAACCATTAACTTGCTTTAGAGAAGGTATACAAAGTTTTAAACAGAATTCTAACTATACAAATCAATTGGGATCGGACCTCATTCAGATAATCAAAAACTCGGGTGATTGGATTTTTCCAAAAAAAAGTTATATTATAATTATTTACGAATTAATGTATGTTGAAAATGGAAGGAAAAAACTTTTTAAAGAGCTTTTTATTATTTAAACGAAAAAGGAGCACTTTTACATGTTAAGTGTTCTCTGTACATTAATATAGTTGGTATATACTGCACTTTGTCATCGCTTGATGAAAATATCTTCGTTAAGGTAAACTATTTGAATAACTTCGTTGAGAGGGCAGAGCATAGACAGAATCATCATTTTGCAAGCCCTAGCATACGTTTCCAACTCGTTTCCCTGAAATTCTGAAAGCAATTTGGAAAACCAGGAATTCAGGTAGTAGATGTTCAGATAGTTGGAGTTCTAGTGTATTGAGAAAGAAAAGAATAAAATAACTCAGCAGTCATTTGCTTTATGGAAACTCTTAAGGATGATTAAAACCAGCTTATTTGTTGAAAGTAAACTTTAGACACAAATACAAAATTACCTCCTCAAAATATTTTTTCCTTTTTGAAGCTTGCTGTCCATTTTCACTTGATAACCGTTTCATTTTGACCTACAGTAGCATAGATTTTGTGGTGCACAAGTCTCTGTCAAACATATAAAGAACATTGTTTTGATTAATATTTAAATCAAAACATAATAGAATTCTAGGACATAAAATAGTTTTAAAAACAAATTTTTAATTTATTCTTCTTTAAAAGGCTAAAAATAAGTTTGCTCTTCCTATTTTTAAAAAACAGCCATTTTGACTCATTCTCTTTCATTTCACTTTTTGATCAACTTTCAGTTTACAGTTTGCTAAAATGGACTTCAAATTAGTTTATTATTTTAAGAAAAGTGAATAAAATATCTGCAGTTAATGGGGGAGGAAGGGGGTAGAAAGTATTAATTAAAATGCAGGGTTTGGAGAAAAGTTTTTATTTTTTGGTGCCAACCAATTCCTTTTGGAATATATTTACTTTTGCTACCTACATTTTTTAAGTCTTGCAAAACAAATAAAGTGAAAATTGAGTGCTTGTTGCTATATTCGGTACTCAACCAACAAGGTTCACTTTTTTTTTTCCAATTGAAAAATGAACTATTTTGAAATTTTGATTGGATTTTTTTCACACTTTAAGGATAGTGTTACATTTTAGATTACATAATGTTTCTAACATGCAAAAAAAAAAAAAATTTAAGCTATTTTTATGACAGAAATCATTTCTAAAAATTAAGTCCATGAAATAGATACACTAATTTCAACACAAACTAGATGCTGGAGTGGTTAGATTTAGTCACCTACGGCAGCTCGCGCAACTCTCTTGCGGCGGCTGGGGTATGTCTCAGATTCCCCAAAGAATCAAAGACACCGGCGGTGTATTTTGGGGGCTTTACCCTTTTCTTGACCCGGCTAAAGAATGCGTCTTACCGCCTGTGGCTAAACATTAATTATCAAGCACATGGATAATCATTCCTGCTCAAGAGCAATAGCGTTCCCCAATAAAATGAAAGAAATCCCGCCTCTTCCCTCCCCTAAACATTTCAATGCCACAGACTGCGGCATGACCTTACTACTTGGACACCCCTGAATCAGCAGCACCATTAATTACGCGCATTTGTTCCATGCGGCACATCGAACTTACCACTTGATCCAGGAACTATTGCTCCACGGTCACCCTAATATATGTAGGTTCATTTCTTTACAAGCAAATTTGGCACAACAGAGTCAGTATAATTTTGAAGCATTGAAGCCAATGAAATGTTGCTGAGAGTTGACATTTCAACTAATATCTCCACTAATTAGTCATAGAAAAACAAAAACTGCCTAAACATGATGACCGAAAAATACCTGTTGATCATCAATTCTCTGATGTTCGGAAGAAGTTCGAATGGTATACACAAATGGGCAGTTCTCAAAAGGTGGGAACAAAAAAGTTAACTTTGAGCAATTTCAAAAATTTTCAAATTTGACATCAATTTTGCCTTTATTCTATAGTATGCATACCTAGAACACAATATATGAACATGAAAAGACAGCAGGTATTTGTAAAAATTGCTAATTAGCAAATTAAATCAGTAGTCTTTAGGTAACAGATTTTGGATATTGTTGTCCTGTAGGTAACGGATTTTGGACATCATAATGTAAGTTTCACCATTTTTGACAATTGTTGATCTGATTTTTAACATTTCCAAAGAAAATTTTATTTACTACTTTTTGAATTTTGCAATTCAATAATAAAGAGGATATTAATGAAGTACTTGAATGGCTATACATACTGCCATAGGCGGATTTAGGACTGAGTTCCTGGGGGGGCAGGATTTTTTTTTTTTTTTTTTTTGAGCAACATTTTTAATTGCCCTCCCCCCTCCCATGTTTTTGTCTGTTTTCTGTGATGCGTAAGGCCATTCTTTACTTTTTTATGTGTCGTTTTCATTACTGTGTGTAATCATGCTGTCCTTTTAAATTGACCTTAAAAGAGAGGGGGCTGGTATTAAGAGAGTAACACAGTGCTCCCTTTTAAGTGGGATATAGAATATCTCCAGTTTTAGGGGGACCGGGGGTTACTCCCCCGGAGGAAATTATCTAAAATGGATATAAAATTCTGCATTTTGAAGTCTTATAAGGGTTATTTAAAAATAACAGGCAAATATTTTTTTTTTTTTAAGTTTTACGCTTTAAAAGTGCTTTGTGATGCAAGTTAATACTTTAAAAGAAATGGTGCACGGATTTAGAGAATAGGCATCAAGAGAGTAACATACTACCCACTTGAACAATTCTTAATTTATATACTTGATAAGAAATAAAATTGAAGCACACTTTGCTTAGGAGTTTCAAAGACTTGTTTAATTATTTTCAAGGTTTGGTTGGTTAGATTGGGGGTCAAGAGCCCTTGTAGGCTATACTGCGCCAATCTTTTCAGGGATTTTAGAACCTATCAATAATTTGCACTTTCCAGCCTCTGAAATTGAGTAGTAGATTATACACTTGCACAGTATTGTTCAAAATTTGTAAGAAATGGCTATTTTAAGTTTAAAAGAAAAAATAACTTTAATTTCCTTTTCAAAAAAGAAAAAATCATAATTTTTTTTTGTTATAAGATTTTGGAAGATAAGTTGTTACTATATAAACTCCTCCCAAAACTGGGGAGCATTGTCCCCTTTGCCCTTCCCCCCTATAAATTCACCCATGCTCTTCTAAACTGTTCAAAAACGAAAAAATAATTATTTATTTTTTTAAATTTTTGGAAGATGTGTTGCTATTACATAAAGTCCTCCCAAAACTGGGGGGGCATTGCCCCCCTCTGACCCCCCATAAATCCGCCCATGCATACTGCTCTTTACATATAATAAAGTTTTGGAATGATTTTGAAGAAGTTGATGAAAGGTAAAAAATGCTTCAAATTAAAAATAATGCAAATATAAAAAGTGACATCATCAGTTTTAATAATAAATATTTTTTTCTAATGTCATAAGAAATAAAACGATGTCTAAAAAAAATTATTGAAAAAAGAAATTCGTATTTCTATTTGGAGATCGTTAAATTATGTTTCCAAAAGAAAGAAGAGAAAAAAAATTCTAAAATAATAAAAGCGGGAGGAAAAAATGCTAGCGCAGGTGATAACTTCGCCAAACTGGTGCAGCTGACGATAAACTACATTTGTCAAACTGGAATTCCCCCTCGGTAACCTTTAGCTTATCGTATACTGTGTTGTCGCCAACGGAGGTTTGCTTGGCGATTTTAGCGCAAAATGTCTTTCGTTGCGATCATAACCAGCTGTAAACCCACTGTAATTTATGCACTGTTCAATGTGTAACGTATTAATTATGCAAAATACCGATAGATTAAAGAAGATAACATTATAATAACCTTTTTTATTGAGGTTAGAAGACAGTGGATCATCTAAAAATTATGAATAAACGGAGAGAATTATCGGCATCAATATCGTAACAACATTTGGACATCTTGCATGTATGTTTAAGAAAAATTACTTTTCTTCTAAGATACTGCATAAAAGCTTATGAAAACACTTTTAAACAATTAAAATTTGATTCTGAAGATCGATAAATACATTTAAAACGAAAATATCATATACATAGTTCTCAAAAAATAGCATTGTAAAGATCGTAACTTTTGGACATGCATCAAATTTCAAACTTACTTTTTTCTAAAATCGTTTACAAAGTGAATAATCTGTCTTTACTTTTGTTATTTGTGTAACATATTAACGAAAATTTATTCAGTGTAAGATTCATGCCTTTAATTTTTTTTTTTTTTTGAAACGTATGGAAATAATTAAAAAAAAATTTTTCAATGGTACATTTGCTCAGTTAACGTTTTGGTATGTCCAAAATTGTGCCTTAGCAAAGAAAATATTTTTTTAAGGGCATTTGAAGAGCATTTTTTCAAAAATTTATGGCAATTCTTGTCTCTATACAGTATTATAATTTAACTCAAAAATTTTTGAGTTAATTAAAATGAAAGTTATTTGGTGTTGAAGCTTCAAAGTTGAGGTCTGTGTTTGTTCCCACCTTTTGAGAACTGCCCAAATAGATAGATAGGCAGACAAGAAGATACACTCAGTTTTAAACAGTATAAGATGTATGATTCAAATTAAAGCATAAAGACAATTGACAGACATGATCGTTTAATAACAAGAGTACTCTTTTAGTGTAATAGAAAAAACGAACAAATTGATTTTTTTATTCTTTTAACTTTTGAAAGCTTTAACAGATCAAATAGTTACTGTTTTAAGTTATATGAGCACTTACCTTTTAATAACAAATCAAACTTCAAGATTTTATTCAATTTGAACAATTTTCTATACATGAGACTTACATGAAAATACAGTAGACCCTTGTTTTACACAGGTTTATTTTACACGCTTTAAAATTTGACAACCTTTATTTTATTTTATGCTGATGCGGCATTGCAAACAGATAAAATTTTCCCCTCTTTCAAAATACACTCTTCGAATGATAACAAACGACTTTGGGCCAGTGGAGACACCTTTTGCGATTGGTTCCAGAGCTCTTTCCAGAAGCAAAGTTATTAAGCTCACTGGAAGAAGAGCTTTTGGAAGTGACAAAGGAGAATGTATACAACCAAGATACCGATATCAATGACACACAACCAAAAGCTTGCACACTGAATATTTTGAGCCATTCCTTGACAATGACATATGATATCTCTGATTTGTTAGTGAATGAAGATCCCGTGAAGGAAATGACCCAAGTGAACAAGGAAGGGTTAATGCTCCATAAAGAACTACAGAGAATCATAATTAATGACTGCCAAAAGAATATTATAACCATCTCTTTGTTATAAACACTGAGTTAATTAATATTTTCCTTATACGCATTTATATATATTTATCTATCACTGAAGTGAAGCGATTTTTTCACCTATGGAACCTTAAACCTACTTGAACCCTTCTAATAAGTCATAATTTAAGCGGCATTCGGTGAAACGTAAAACCAGCGTAAAACGAGGGTTTACAGTAGTAGCCACTATAGACAGGTACAATCAAGAAACTTTACCCCGTGAAGTATATAAACGTATTCAAATGTAAATACAAAAAGCAATAACGCATTAAATTCAGGTATCACAAAAAGATTATGTTTAGTTTCTCAACATTCCGTTTAGGATGGCTACAAAAAGATTTTTTTTGACAAAAAATAAAAAAAAAAATATTAATAAAGAATGAAATAATACAGATTCTAACAGTTTCACTACTTCATATTCTTCAATGAAACTTTCCGAATATTAATACTTACGAGCACGATTGGCTAAAGCGCGCTTTTTAGTTTATTATTGTTTACACGTCGGTCAATGCAGGAACGATCCTGAGTTCTAGGTTACCACATTGGCGACTTCCTCTATTTCATGGCGGTTTCTTACTACAAAAGGATAAAATGCAGTAAAATGTAAACAAAATATCATTCCGCATAAGAAGCACGGTTGCAGTTATTTCTTCACAGTTGGAATTTTTTTTGGAAACCATTGAATATTGAAATAGTTTTATAAATGCTTTTAAATTATAATGAAGATATTTTATGTTACAATCTTTTAATTAAGGATTTTTAAAATATCATGGAACAATATTTAATGTGATCTTCCTTGTTTTCATTGCTGCAAATATGAAATAATTTGAAAACAGATTTTTTTTATTTATCATGAAGTAAGATAAGCTAATTAATGAATCACAACCATTCTTCATTAGGGTTTTTTTTTTTTTTTAATTTCCCTCTCCCCCTGATTTTGAAGTTCTATTCGGCAGGGGGCGCTTCTGATTGGTTCTACCCCTTATAAAATCATTTAAGATATGTTATTCAATAATATGAATATATATATATATATATATATATATATATATATATATATATATATATATATATATATATATATATATATATATATATATATATATATATATATATATATATATATATATATATATATATATATATATATATATATATATATATGGAGAGAGAGTGTGGTGATCATTTTTATGTGAAAAGGAAATTTATCTTTCCAGAAATTAAGTGCTGCATGATGTCCCAATACTTGTGCAAGTGAGGGGGCGATTGCTCACGTTCTTGTCGCCTATGCTTCAAATGATATTTTATGAAGAAATGCGAGCTTTTCAAAATTAAATAGTACATTAAAACCTGTAAAGCTTTTTTTTTTCCAATGGCACAAAAAAAAAAAAAAAAAACTGTAAAGTTTACCGCTCTTTTCAGGTACAGAACTAATCCTATATCACATAAATCAACCTCTTTAATAAGTTGACCACCTGTTTAAGTTGACCGCGACTGGTCAATCACACTACGTTTCACTAATAATAATTAAAAATTGGATTTGCTTTTGACAAACTAAAGTTATTGCTAGCAGTTATCCCAGGCAAGTTCTGAAGCATTTCTTTTTTTTTTCTTTGTATTTTTAATTATTTTTTTTTCTGTTAAAAAGTTGTAATGTAAAAAAAAGAGATCCATTTCTTTCAAGGCAAAATTCATCTTTATATCTTTGGTGTAGAAAGTTTTAAAATTTGGGATAATTAAACGAATAAAGAAGCTAACTTGACTGAAAATGCAAAAAAGAAAAGGAAGAAAGAAAGAAGGAAAAAGAAGAACAACAAAAAATAACATTATTTTTATATGCAAAAAGAAAACAAAACATAACATTCAAAATGCTTTTGATACCATTCTAGCTGATCTTTATGTAAAAACTTATTCCCTGCTATCACTTTTTTAGGGGAGGGGAGCGGGATAACTGTCATTTTTTTAAAAACTTTTCAGCTATTTCACAGGTATTATATTTGGAAGCATCATTGCGTTAACATTTTTCAGCAGGACTAAATAGGTTAATAATTCAAAAATTTGATTTGTAGCTAAGACGGTGATTTTCAGAGCCAAATTTAGCTATACATCGCCACCTGGGCAGACTTGAAATCAGCCTCCACCCCCTTCCCCGCTCAAAAGGAAAAGCAAACACCTTGAGTTTATTTCATTCCACGGTGACGTGCAGAACAATCAAACTTAATAATTTCACCAACATTTTGTTGTAGATCTTAATATTTTAATTAAACAGAAACAGAAGTAAGGAAGTTTCTTAATCTTTACATCCGATACAAAAGTACTAATTATTAATTAATTTTGTTATTCCAAATTTAATTTACTTGCATGCGTCACGTGCGGGACATCCAAAGTCAACTTCTATTAACTTGCTTATAAATTAGTTAATATTTTTGCTCAATTAATTTAGCAATGACGAAAAAATTGTTGATTTTGCAAGCTAAGGTTCCAAAGTAAAGGAAACATATCTCATTTGTTGAGAAATCATTTAAACCGCTGAAAAAGAAAAAAGAATATGTCAGGGGTCATTCCGCTAAAAAGTACCCACTTGACGGTTCATACATATCATTAAAAAGTTATAATTTTATAAGGTATAATGATGAATTTTTTTTACTTAAGAAATCACACATATGTTTGTAATTTCTTAAGTAACAAAATTTTGTTAATTACCATTTTAATGTATTATTTTTAATGAAATACATGTGGCGTCATGTGCGGGACAAAATGATTGTTTTCCTTGGAATGGCCTGGAATTTTTAAGCATTTTGCTGATACTATATTCATTATTACTACGATAATTCCTAAATGATTCTTCGTTTCTTAAATATCTACATGAATTTCATCAAAATTAAGGAAATGTTTTAATGTAAAAGATAAAAATAATACTTGTATATGTGAATGCATAAAAAATTTACATTTACTTGGTTTTATATTTTTCTTATTTTTAATTGCTTCCAAAACTTTAAACTGAACGCATATAAAGCTGACGTCTTTTTTCTTTTTGCGTTCATTTTACCCCACAATCTGTTCGAAGCATAGCTGAAAATAAACAATCAACCGAAATCCGTTAAAGCCTTTACGTATTCCAAGAACAAGATCTAAATAGCCATGGGAACCACTTTCTACGCACAAAGGAGGCGAGTCCTTGAGGCATCAGACGAGATGGGACCGGACCAGCGCCAATCAAAGAAACATTTTAAGCCCCCCTCACTGCATGTGGGCCAATTCTTCCAACACTCTTTTATTATCCAACCCCCGATGCATTTTACTTAGATAGGATTATACAGCTAGAACCCAACTTACAATTGACCTTTTACAAGAAAGAGATGTAAAATTCGACTTGAAACAAAGATCTTTGCTCTTTGAATATGTATGTAGTATGCGTTTATGCCTGGTATGGAAAAAAAAAATGTTTCTTAAACCGGGGAAATAAAACATTAATGCTATGTTTTTTTTTTCTGTTCCACAGATTTATATTGCTATAAACGGGGTATTCGATTAACCGTTGCTCGATTAAGTTGGAACGACATATAAGATACACTAGAAAAGAAACTCCCCATCAATCAAAACCCCCAGTTGACATTTCCGCTCTTTTCTTATGGCTATTCTAGTATAAAATGGCTTTTATGGTCCAAACATTCTCATTGAGGAGGTGGAAGAGGGGAGGGTGCTTTTGACCACCCATATGTGACAAGATTACAAGGAATCCTACGTATGCGGACGAAAAAAAAGGGCACTTTTTAAGTTGGCATTTTAAATTATTGTGTTTTTTAGAGCTTATAATTTATTTATTTATTTTCGTTTTTTAAGAACCGTTTAATTAATGATCCCTGTAGAATTTTTATTGCAATATTCAATGACAATAATAATACAAAATAAAATAAATAATAACAAAAATTAAGTAAAAATAACTGAAACCTCTTTGTGGGTGAAGATGGGAGGTGTAAACTTATTTCATTTGTTTTGAAGCACACGCATAATTTTTCTCCTTCGTTTAGGTTAGTTTGTATCTTTTACATTACGTGCATAAATTAATTGGCTGTGAATATTGTTTTGTCATTACTCAACTATTTCTTCGAAATTTCTTGTCTGTTATTCCCTGAAGTCCTAAAATTTTTCTTTTATCACAAGCGAGAAAATAGATTTGCTGAAAAATGCGAATTAGATTTTATAAAAATTGAAAAGATCTGCAAGAGCGTAGCTCCAGCGAGTTTCCAAGCAAATCAAGTCATGCTGCCTGCATGGGAAAAAATAATGATATAAAATGAAAAAAAAAAAAAAAAAAAAAACGAGTAATGTAATTAGTAACTGCAATTTTACCGAATGCCAAACGTGTTGCTCAAAAGACATCATCTTTCTTTCTGAATAATGAACCAAAACTTCTGAGTTTCTCCATTCGTCATCTATCTCTCTCAAAAAAAAAAAAAAAAAAAGATACATATTTTGTAGGGATGTGTCGTTCATGAACGAACAGGTCAAAACAACGAATCCTTAAAATCAACGGATCCGTTCGTTCACTTAAAATATGAACGACCGTTCTTTAGAACGGGAAGCAGTTTGCAACATTGTATTGATTCACTTGCAATAAAATTGCACTTTTTTAAAAAAATTGCAATCACCTTCAAATTTTAAACTCTCAATCAATCTCAAATTTCTTTTTCTCAGTGCAGGACAATAGATTCATTTGGAAACTTTCAATGTTTTGCTTTATTCATCATTTTCTTTAACCGTTGTAGTCAATTTGTAATTTTCCAATGTACCATTATTTTAGTAGTAACGTTTTGTGTAACTTGCTTGAGCTACTAACAAAATGTTTGGACATTCCACTTCCCGTCTCGCGCACCTGTTGCTTCTTTTTTTCTGTTCTCATCTGTACTATGGAATAATTTTGAAGCTCGCTAATATTTAGGCGGATTTTTATTATTATTATTATTATTATTTTGAATCAAGTTATTCGTTACGCGGGCATAGCTACCGACATATTTGTTGTTACTTTTTTCGTTATACACACAGGGCCGGATTACTAAATAGACAATGTAGGCAGTTGCCTAAGGGCCTCGATGTTCTGAGGGGCCCCGGAGAAATCTTAAAGTGGAAAATATGTAGGAAAAAAGTTCTTTTCGACAAAAAAAAGAAAGGAAAAAGTAAAAAATAAGGCTCCCTTCCTTTTTTTTTTAAATCTCTATCTCATCTTTTATTGCTTTCAAACAGGAAATTTTTTATGCATGTGGGATCCGATCCGGGCACACACAACAGCTATGGGGACCCTAACAAAAATTTTGTTATTCATTTTTCAATGGTCATGGAGACCATTGCCTTTTGTTTTAGCTGCTAAAGGGCTAAACGTGGAGGAATTGCCATATCTCAAACGTTGCATGTGGAAGGATCCCCACAACAAAAGGGCCCCAAGAGTGATTTAAAATTGAACATGAAAAAAAATTTACGTTTGACAAGTTAGGCTAAAAAAAGAGTTTATCCGGCATTCAGATAGTTAAAGGTTGGCTAATGTTAAACTACATAACTCAGTTGCGTAACTGCGTACCGCAAGACACCGCACCGCGAGGGGGGGGGAGGCGGAGTCAGGAGGAGTCCGAAAATTGTTGAGCTTTATTTTCTTTCAATTTTGTAAAAATGTTCCAAAAATCAAACTTAGTTTTATACTCTAATATTTTTTTTCGGTGCCCTCTTGTAGTCAAACATTACAATTTTTTCCATTTGCTAGAATAGTTTTAGCCAATTGGGGTCCCCAAATAACAGGGGTTTTGCTACGGCCTAGTAGACCTTTTCAGCAAACAGGCTCTAAGTAGAGAAAAGAGGGCTCACAGTCCAACTTCCATGTCGAAATCCAAACCTTGGCTAGGCACGATTTCCTAAGCCCCTGTCATGGAGAGAAGTGAAAATCCTTGAAAAAGAAAAAAGCCCTGGCCGTTCCGGAGCCCGGAAAAAAGGCAGCCAATTGGTGTTTTTTGGTGGATCTGGTTTGGGGAAAGGGCAGGCGTCAGAGTTGGATAGGGCCCGAAAATTTTTGAGCTTTATTTTCAATCTTATTAAATTTTACCGTAAATCAAATTTAGTTTCAAATGCTTATATTAGTTCTGGGGCAACCTAGAGCACCAGAACCTTGACCAAGGGCCCCCAATTAAGAAATAAGGGGCCCTAGGCCTAACAATTTTTGGGGTCCCCTTGTAGCTAAACATTAGTTTTTTTCCATTTACTAAAAGTTTTAGCCATTTGGGGGCCTCAAATAGCAGAGATCGCAGTCTAATTTTCCTATTCAGTAAACAGGCCCTGAGTGGAGCGAAGGGGGCCCACTGCCATACTTCAGTACGTGAAAACCAAACCTTGGCTCATTGCAAAAAGTATCATATTGCACTACCTAGACCACCTGACACAAGGAGAAAAACCCCTGAAAGAAAATGAAAACCCGGAAAAGGGGTAGGATCTTGGATCGAGGGACACAGTTATCAGCAGTATGCCCCAGTTTCGTACTCGATACACATTATTAAGAGAAATCTCACAAATAGCAGAGATTTATGCTCGCGGAAATTTGTCAAAGACCCGATTAACGAGTGATAGGGGCCCAAACTTAGCAAATATCATCAATTTATAGTGATTGTCAAAATTTCATGCATGGTGGGGGGGGGGGCAACAGGGCCGATCCTAGCAGGTGTGCAGAGTGTGCGCCGCACAAGGGCGGCCAAAGCAAGGGGCGGCCGCAGGCCGCATCACATAGTTCTTATAATCAAGCAAAATTCCTCTAGAATTTCTCACAAGATAACTTATAATAAGTAGAATAAATATGCTGATTTTTAAATGTTCAATTGTCAAAGTATGTGTCGATTTCCTGACAGCATAACATAGTTTAAGAAAAATAGAAAGTTAGGGAACATTGTGTTGGTTCATTGTCCATTAATATCTACTCTTAACACATGCTTCATTTGGTTGCAAAGTTTGTGACAGAACCGGTAATCAGGCATGGATACAGGGGAGGGGAAAGGCCCCCTTCTGAAGCATGAAATGGTGCCGTCTGAAAGGAGTTCCGAGGGCGGCCACTAATGTTTACCCCCCAAGCTTTTATAGAATAACGTTAAAGATTAGTCAAAATATGCAAATTACTCTTGAGGGGCGGCACATTAGGTCTTTGCACACGGGCGGCCGGCACCCTAGGATCGGCCCTGGGGGGCAAGAAGTTTTCAGTAACGCAATTTTTCTTACGCCTCTGATCGTCATAATAAAATATAACAAATTCTAACAAATAAGTTTTTATTTTAAAACCTGCAACTACTTCTGGGCATTTTTTTAAAAGAGGAATGTTTAGCTCGAATAAGTTGCTGCTAAACCTCTATTGTTTATCAAAAACGTAGTAGAAGATTATGCACTTGTAACCAAGTAAACTTACTGAATCTCTTATACACGAAATATAATGTACATAAAAATTTTCAGTTACATGTACATTTGATTTGCCACAAGACAATAGCCGCGAAAGGCTATTGTTTATTTTTTTATTTACCAGCGTAATATAAATTTTCTTAATTCTGATTCAGTGAAAATCTCGCCGAACGTACAACCCTTAAGCACGAACACCCTTCATTACGGATAGTTTTTTTTTTTTTTTTTTTTTCAATAACCCCATCAACATTTTCTATGGTTAAACTATTGAATCTCCCTTTATTACAGTGTGGAGGCTTACTTATCCTAAACACAGCTTTTCTTGTAAAAAGCTCCTTTCAAAATATTTTAGGAAATCTCTGTGGTTTCTCTTTGAAAAAAGAAAGAAAGAAAAGAAAAGAAAAAGACAAGGGAATCTGAAAATCCTTTGCTTCCACCACATTAAGCTGCAGGTTGTTCAACACAAAGGAAAGAAACCAGAGATAACATTTCAGCTCCTGGGACCTGAGCTCTTGATTCCAAGAAAAGCAGCTGTAAGCAGGTTCAGAACTAAATCAGGACTGCTGTTTTGTAAGGTCCTGGGTGTTATTAGTGGGCATTTCTTGGCATGGCTAATAATAAGAGAACGAGTCACTTTGCTGAAATTTTTTATCTCCCCAGAGTAAAAATAAACAGCCCTCCAATCCCGCCGCCTTTGTGATCTTGTTTTCGGAGTTTACAATAGAGGTTGAATAGGCGACTCTGGTGGCTGTTGTCTAAAAAAGCATGGGCGGTTTGAACACATGTATTTGCGGAAATGCGCGGAAGGGCACGTTGTGTCCCCTTAGGGACTTGCCGAAATTCGAAGCAGATCTAATGTCCTAAAAAGCTCTCTGGCAAGCATTTTTTTTTTCCTTCGCTTGAGCAGGGCCCGATCAAGTCAAAGTGGTGCCCAGGTTCTGGTAAAATTTAGTGCCCCTTTCACAAGGAATTTTGCATATTCTCAACGTAAACGTTACAAAAATAGGGGAAGAAGAAAGAAATTCACCCTATTTTGGTGCCCCTAAAATTGTGGTGCCCAGGTCCACGGACCCACAGGACCGTGCGTTAATCAGGCCCTGCGCTTGAGAATTGCGAGGAAAAAACCTGGCGAAAATGACGCTCTTTGATAATTTAATTTTCCTTTGTTTCTAACAAATAATAGTTTTTTTTGTTAAATTATGTATATAAACACACAATTTAAGCTTTAAAAAGTATTATTTATTAAGTACGATTTAAGTACAGTAGCGAAGCTTTTTGGGGGATTGAGGGCTTACTTGCTCCCTCAAAGGGATAAAATTAATTCAACTCACCCATTAAATAATTTCCAATTAATTTCTCCACAATGTAAATATATATTTTTTAAATTATAACATCATATAAAAAGGAAAGACTATTTGAACAAAATCCCTTTTATTTGCTTTTCGAGTAATATTAGAGTTTAAGGTCAGTGCGAAGAAGACATATAACTCACTGTTTTTAAACCCAAGAGTATATAATATCACGAAATGTCTATTTGTTTGTTTGTTTTTTCCCAATAGAATCAGTAATTAACATTAAAAGAAAAAATAAAATACGTATATATTCGTACTTAACTAGAAAAGTAGGAAAGTCATGGCGGACAAGAAAGCAAATCATAAGTTTATGATGGACTTTTTTTCAGCTTAAAAGAAACCGCATGGTAAATTAAAGTGGTTCAAAATAGGCACTTTTTAAAATTAATTCAAGGGCGCCCCGATGTGAGATCACAGTAATTTCCACAAAAATTCCTTATTCTTAAAATTTTGCTGACGATCTGGAAAATTTTGAGATTATATTGCAACTTAGAGATTCATTTTTTTTTCATTTGTTAAAATTGTTTTTTAATGGTGCCTAACGTTCCTTCTTATTAGATGTTATGTACGTATGTATGATATGCGTGAAGCTCGTGTTTTATCATAAGGTAAAATTAGAATTTTGTTCCTCCCAAAAATTTTAGTTCCATGCTCCTCTGTATATTAAATTCTGTTCATTGTTCATGGCTCAAGTACTATTAAGCAATTTATGAAAGACCAGTTTTAATAATATTTACAATATGTATATTTATTTACAATTATCAACTAATACAGCATGGTTATAAGTTTGTTACGGCCGTATAGTTGCAAATAAGAATTGTAAATAACACAAATATTTTTTCAGTGATATTTTGAACAGCTTCTTTTGTGAATTTATTGGCACTTTTTTCTTTGCAAAATAATGCTTGTGTTTTTTTCATCGTGACTCGATTGCTGCATATTTTTGATTTCCTATGATTAATGTCCAGAAATTAAAAACAAGATTTTTTATGAATATTTCAAACTGCATAGAAATAATGCTTTTTAATCGATAATGATTTACTGTAGTTTCAAACATATGTCTCTGTAAATATTAGTAATATATACATTCAAATATGTAATAGTAATATTCAAACAGCAAAATATGGTACCAATAAATTTTGTGCGTTGACAGTCGTTCAGAGGGGATGAAGACGTTCCCCAAAACCTGTCAACAGATCCATGTAGGGGGAAGAAAAAATACAGCTCTCTCACTCTCTCTCCCAAAAGCTAGAAAATATTCCAACTCGAGTCTTAGAATAAAAAAGTTTCGGCTCTCGAATCTAACTCTTTTATCCCAAAATCAGATTGACTCCGACTCCACAGACACGGTTTTTAGCATTTTTTTCTTGAAAGAGTGATCGAAAGTACAACATATCCATAACCAATGAGTTTTTATTTAAGATAATTTATTTTCTTCTACGTGTTTTTCTAGTTTTGATTATTTAATTAGTTATTTGTTTTAATATATTTCCAATAAAACTTGCTTAATCTTATACAGACCTTGTATGCAATTCCATAAATATTTACTACTTGAGTCCAAACTCCCACATTAATATGAATACCTGTATTTTTTCTACAAAGAATAACAATTTTAAAGTAATGTATTCTCGAATCAAAACTACTGCCTCAATCATGTACATGTACATTCCCTGAGTATAGAACGTTTCATAAACATACTACCTTTTAGTCTTTGAAAATTTGAATGTTTGTTTTAAACTGAAAACTTGCAATTTACAGATAACGATACTAATAATTTCATATTTATTTGAAGTAACAATTCAAAGAAAATCAAATGCATTTATAAAGGAAATAACAATTTTTATTCACAATAATCGAAAATAAAAGTCATACATTCACATTCATGTTTT
Organism: Uloborus diversus; assembly: GCF_026930045.1. Taxonomy (NCBI): domain Eukaryota; kingdom Metazoa; phylum Arthropoda; class Arachnida; order Araneae; family Uloboridae; genus Uloborus; species Uloborus diversus. The sequence goes on from NC_072738.1 coordinate 139,718,886, forward strand.
GCATGATACGGTCATACATAAAATGCATAAATTTATTTATTATTAATATAACAATCAAACATCATTAATTCTAATGAATTCCGCATCAATCTGTAATATAAGGTGCTTGTACCTTGGGACAGTCAAACATCTTGTATCTTATGTAGTCTTTTAAACTCATTTAATGTTAGATAATAAGCCATTAATTATTCCTGATTTCCTTCATTACCATGAAAAGAATATTATGTTTTTTTTTTTTGGTGCGAAATTGGTTCAAGTATGTGGCTGTTTCCTGAATCATCAAGCCTTTCCCATAGTACAACAGGATGTGTCCCAAGGTACAATAGGATGTTGAACCTTGGGAAAGCTTGGAACTCTTACTTTATATGGCTGGCAATATTTTATTTTCAAACTGTTAGAATTTTAAAAAAACATGTTGCATAGAAATATGTTGGAGAGTTTTAATGTGACTTTTAGATTTTAAATTTGATTCAAATAATTGACGTTAAAAATTAAAATATGAAAAGCGTCCCAAGGTACAATATTCTCCTTGCTCTTCCTCCGGAAATATTTCAAGTTGAAGCCCTGAAAACAAAATTTGGAATTATGTGCAATGAATATGATGGGAGGGTGGGGGGAACCTTTTTTTTTTTAATTTTCAGACGGGCTTGAAAAGGGTGAAAGAGATAAATGAAAGAAAGATAAGGGGTAATTTGCTGACTAATAATCTGAAACTGTTAGAAATTTTAAATTTAAAGATTTCTCTTTAAAAGAATTAAGGTTTCTCCGTAACATTATTTTTTTCTCAATAAAATAACTTTATTTCTTATTTACGTGTTCTTTTTTTCTCTTCAGTGAGAAAGAATACTTTTGAAAGCAATTCACCTTTAACAATTACTTATATTAATTAAAATGAATAAATTAAATAGTGGAACTACATTAATGCTTCTGCTTATTATTCGATTTATTTTCCTCCCTTTAAAAGAAACTACACTCAAACTTTGAACAAACTGAACATTGCAATGATGTTTATATAGAGAGAGAAAGCGAAGGAGGGTCGCGCTATGAGTCTGAATGTTTTGCTGCAATGGTCAACGGTTGTTATATCTTATTAAAAGACTCAGTCTCACTCTGCTGAGGGGAGAGAAGAGGTTCTGCGAACAAAGCCTTGCTTCTCTCGCAGAACAGTAAAGAAGGAACAAGTTGTTTTGTCTATAATAAAATCATAAAATTGTCAACTGACAACATGCTCACTTCTTCCTTTTTTCTATTGAGCAGTTAAAGAGAATTTTTCTTATCCATATGTGAGAAATCTCCAGCATCTTCAGTTGATCAAAATCATTGTCATACAATTAAATCCTCCTAAATATTTTTTCTTACATAACAGGGTTGTGGAGTCGGAGGAAAACATGCCAAAACCGACTCCTGACCTCTGTTTTTCTCAAAAAAATAAAAATAAAATAAAAAAAACTGACTACAAATTCGTTCGATTTATATGTAACGATCCACTGATAAGAAAATAACTGCAATTAGCAACTAGCTGGCTTCTTTATTTGTCAAAGCTTTATTTTTATAACTTTCTTTACAACTGGCAGCAGTAAAACCTGTAAAGTAAAACCTTTGTAAGTTGACCACCTGTCTATGTTGACCGCTTTTGTCAGGAACGGAATTATCCTATCTTATATAATGAGGGAAAACCTCTGTAACTTGACCACCTGTCTATCTTGACCACTGATGTACACCAAATTTGGTTTGGAGTATTGTAAAAAACCCTTTGTAAGTTGACCAATTGGTTTATTTTTTAAAACTTAATGTAGCAAATTTTTTTATTTTATATTATTATTTGTTTTACAGCTTTCCAAGAATATTTTCGATGCCAGACCAGCATTTTACCAACTAAATAAAACAACAGCATAACTAAACCTCCTTGTGAGTTTAACAACGTGGGAAAACTATTAAGAACCCTTTTCTTCTCCAAACTTGTTTTTCTTTTCTTCTATTTGAGATTGCCTTTTATACTCTACTCAATGAAAACATACAAGAAGTAGAAAAGTACAAAGTAATTTTTTCCAGTTGCAATATTTTGTGACAACACTGGAATTGTGCTAAAGAGTAAAGTTACTTGAATTGCAGTATTTCTGGTGCAAGGGATTAAGAGATAGGACATTTTCATTTTCAACTGTCTTTTTGAACTATGAAAGTCCATCTTGTTGTTCTCTGTGTTATAGTTTTACTTAAAATGCCTTTCAAAAAGAAAGTTAGTTGAACTTGAGATTGATAAAAAGTATGAAATATTAAAATTAATTGAAATGGGAGAAATCCAAAGAAAATTAGCTGACACATATGGAAATTACTAAAACTAGTGTTTAATAAACGCGCCAAACTTAGGAATTATTTTGTTGAACAATAGATCATCATGGTTATAAATGTATATGAGAAAAAAAAGGCGAAAAATTTGTTACTTTTGAATAGCTATGAATTTTTAGGAACTATTAATATCAAACAAGTAACTTTTTTCATAAACTATTAGATATAACATTTTTTTTTGATCAATTTACTGAAATTTTAAAATTGCATGATACATTATGCGTCATTCTGGGAAAATTATCTCTAAAAATATTTGAATAACATTTTACATTTCTGTTTCAAAGTAATGTTAAACAATGAACGTGAGTTGAACAGAAAGAGTAAGTGTCAACTAGTCAAAAAATGAAAACATGGTGCAAGAAATGACAAAAAAAAAAAAAAAAAAACATTACCCCCTTTATAAGTTGACCACCTGTCTAAGTTGACCACCAAAGTACTGCACCGCAAGTGGTCAACTTACACAGGTTTCACTGTATTTTGTAAGTAGAAGAAGTTTTAGAATCGGAAGTAATCATTTTCAAATAATAACAATAATGATAATGTAAATATTTTTATTTTGAACTCAGTGATAAAATAGTTCAAGAACTGTATCCCTTGGGCAAGTCGAGGCCCGTTGCCTGGGTAGAAACTTCTGTGGGGGTGGCAAATTCAAATAAGTTTTGGCGCAAAAGCGCTAATCCAAAAGATCCAAAAAAAAAAAAAACCTTTAATCTAAAGGTTTTCCATAAACTTGGCTGTTGTTAAAAGGTATGAAATAAAACCAGTATATGATTTCTTGACAATGTTAATTAGACATTTACAATGTTAATTAGAAGTTAATCCTAAAATCATTATACGAGTATTAAGGTTAATTCTAAAGCAGCCAATAAAATTTAAGTTCAAAATTGAGAGAAGAAGAAAAATAGGTCTAGTTTCAAAGCTATTCGTACAAAGCTGTATACCGCAGCATTTTGAGTGAAATTTTAAGATTTATTGGGGAAATATTTCATTTTATAAACTCTTAAACTAAGTTTGGGTGTCTCCACCCCCCACTCCAAGATGGGTGTCATCCCGGGGTTTTGCAAGAAAGCTTCCTTTTCTGAAGTTACAGCTTTCAAAATTTGAATTCACACGATTTGATCAACATTTGTTTGTTAAACATTAAAATGATCTCACTTTTTAAAATCGCAACTATTAGAAAATTTGATTTTGGAATTGAATTTGTAACCTTGTATGCATCTTAGGTTTAAAAAAAAAAAAAAAGCTAGAGTCGGAAGTTTCAAAATTCAGGAGTTGCCGTATAGCATAAAGAAGAAAAAAAAAAAAAAAAGAAGGACTACGGACTGATCAGAAAATTTAAACGATAATGACTTTAAATGGTTAACTGTTTAGAATTCATGGTTGAGCGCCAGGGGACCTGCCCCCCATGGCCCTGCCCATGCCCTATTTTTGGTCCGTAGACCGGGGCTAGGAGTTAGTTCCCCAATTATTAAAAGATATTTGAGCATTAAAATCATCTCTGTAACTGAAGCAAATTGTCAACAATTAGTTTCTAAAAGAAAAATGAGGAAATTGCTTAAATTACCACGGAAGAGTTCAAAGAAAATATGGGTGCTAAATCTGTTTGCACAAAATGCAATACCATGTTTCATTTTCTTTAATATCATTGATATCTGCGCATTCATAATGTATCCAGTTTTCACAACCGTCACACTGAACCATGTTTTTTTGAGTAGTAATATGGGAGCACAAGCGACAAATCCAGTTCTCTTTCTTTTTACTGATTATTTCATCCAGTAAAAGTTCAGCTTCGGGTAATAATAGATGCTTTACGGGTCTAAAGTCTAAGTCAATTACTGCATCTTGGATTAAATCAATTTCGCTAATAAATGCAGAGCTCACACACTCATCTTTTGCAAATATTGTATTAACATCGCACTCAACGATATATTTTAAAAGCTTTTGCTGTTGTTTAGTTAATATTTTCACAGATTTTGATACTGGAAGCTCTTTTTCTATGGAAGAATATATGTGATCATTGCTTTCTGCTACACAGACAGGCTCCTCTTGCAAATTAAGAATTTCTTTCTTCAACAGTTCCTTTTCTATTGGTGAGGCTTTCCGTATTGTATTCTTCTTAGGGCCTCTTTTCTTTATGGAAAAGAACGATCTTTGTGGCTTAATTTTTTCATTAGTGCATTTCTCTGATGGAAACTTTGTATTGGGGCTATTTCTATTGGCAATCAAAAGATCGTTTATGTTTTTCAACATTGCGCATACTTTTTTAATAAGCGCCTTTTCATTTTCTGAGTTTATTTCTTCTAAATTTTCAGCAATGTTCTGTAATAGTGATTTACACTCATTCAAATTATTTCTTTGGTCTATTTTAAGTTGTGAATGAATCATTGACACATCATCTTGTAATTTTTCGGGTCCTTCACTAATAATACCATATTTGGAGCAACCTACGTCTTTTATGGAAGTATCTTGTGAAAAACTATCTGCGTCATAAGAAGTGCTTGCTAAAGCAAGATCTTCGTTCGTTTCACTAAAAAGCTTAATCTTTCGAAGTACAACGTGACAGTGTTTGCACACAATATTTCTAATACAAAAATCCTCACAAGTGCACGTTACTTCATGGATACAATGAGCGCATTCTCTGCATTTCACTTTGCATTTGCAGTCTTTGTTGTTTATAGTAACAGTGTATCTCTTGTCGTCAGTAGTTGTACTGTAAACTAAGTAATGGTCCTTCTGTTTAATCACATTGGAGAAATCAATCAGAAAACTTTTTCTGTGTCTTTCTGATATCAGTTTGATTTTGTACGTCAGTTTTGGACGAAAATTTTTTTTAATTCTTTCACATGCCTTGAATTTTGTGTAGTCGATAATTTTTGTAAGGCACAAATCCATCCTATTATTGGTTTTAGCATTAAGAAAGTCGTATTTAAAATGACGATGGAAGGACTCCAAATACATGTTTGTATTGATTCCAAGCTGTTTTCTGTAACAAGCAGCAATTTCTTGAAATCTGTGCCCGTATGTCTTCATAAAATACTCTCCAAAACTTTTAACATTATTGTTAGTAAATAGGTCCTTCATACTTTCAAATAAAGTTTGAAATTCTTCTTCCTTTGTCTCGTCCAAAAGCAGGGATATGGATTGATATAATGTGCATAGTAAATCTTTATCTTTAATTAAAGAATTGAGTTTGAGTCTTAATGCTCGGTCTACGTGCCACGAGCAAAGTAGCTGGTGCTTAGCCGCTTAGCCAAACACATCCTGCCATGCATTGTAAAATGCTGGAGCATCGTCCGACATAAACACGTTGGGAGTCAAAACCACGTCTGGACTCAACTGTAATCCAATATTTCTCTTGATTATTGAAAAAAAAACTTTTAAAATAGTAGCGTCTTCTCTATTGCAAAGACAAAATGCGACCGGGAAGCCTTCCTCATATTCATCTACTACTAAAAGTGTGATTAACAAGAATCTATATTTGTTAGTTCCGTGGGTAGAATCAACGCAGACAATATTTTCCCCAAATTTCTGCAGCATATGTTTCTGCACAGTGTGCTGTATTACGAAAAATACATCACTTTTGTTCAGTTCAGATAGCTGACCTGTAGGATCTTCCTCTTGAAATTTATAAGCTAAAATTGGATTCGATTTCTCCTTTTCAAAATCTTTCATCATGAGCGATACGCTTACTGCATCATCAGAATGTCTTTGAGGTAATAAATTGTATTTGCGTTTTATATTTTTTATGTCTTCTTTCGTTGTTAAATGTATTCTTGATATTTTTTCACTCGCCATTAGATCATTTTGTATTTCATCAAGTATGGTCTCTGGACTTATTTTTTGATAGAGCTTAGATGCAATTCTCTTTTTTTCACCATCAGTAAGCTTCAGCTTGCCTAGCTCTAGCTCATGACCATAATGTGAAGGTTGTAAAGTAACAAATATAGCTCCTGATGTATCTTCAATAGCTGTTAAACTTGAAGTGCAATTCATTCCTATTTTCTGAGATCCAAGGGTGATTTTGGTTGAGCTGTTTTTTATTCTTGCCTGCCCACCTCTATGACAGACAAAATAATGTCTTTTGTCGCCATTGTGCTTTACTTTAGTTCCAGTTGCTTTAACAAAGTTGCACGATTCTTTTTCTTCATATGAATTTTTCCAATTTTGAAATGCATTAAAACTTTCAAATTTATATTCCAGTTCCGAAAACTCAATTGAATGTTTCTCAAATAAATGTTTACACAGTTGTTTTGAATATTTAAACACAGCTTTGCAATTCTCTTCCAAACAATTAACAAGTGCAGTGGTACCTAAAAAAAGATATTTAAATTTTGAATAAGTAGATATCAAAAAATAATATACATTTTCTAAAATCTTCAGTTATAGCCAGAGGTGAACTAGCCATGAGGAAAATGAACAAACTCACTTTGGGTCCTTTTTGTGAATGTCAAAGGCGCCCATATAGGGGGGCAAGGGGGGCTCAAGCCCCCCCTTTTGAAATGAGAACTTTCTTGCTTTTAGTGCTTTTTTCATTGCAAAAATGTATTTAAAAAATTTTTAAACCCATTAATGAATAAGTTATTAAAAATATCAAATTTTAATATCTCTAATCTGTACTAAAATCGGTTTCCATAGGGAAAATATTCTTCTAAACCATGGAGAGAATTTTTGAGTTCACCCTTAAAATTTTGCATATGGGCGCCCTTGGTGAATGTATATATAATATAACAGTTTTTTTTTTCTTTTTGTTAGTTAAGGTGAATCAATTTACAAGCACAATGTAAAATAAAATTTAAATCTTTATCATTTTATTCTGAACAATGAAAGCAATGCGAAATATATGAGTTCAACACTATAGTAATCAGGTATATAGACATGACTTCGTACGTCGGAACACGAAGAACCGGCATGCACGATGAGAATTTACACTCATTTGACAAACAAAATTAGTCATTCGTTTTTGTATTTGAACTGTCAAATACTCTTTCTAGGAATACTTATGAATCGAAACATTATTTTGTGCGGTTTGTCCTATTTAATTACTTCTTATAAAATAAAGAAATAAATCTTTTTTTAAGCTGTCACAACGTCTTAATCTTTTGTTGATTCAATTTAATATACATTGATTGATACGTCGAAAGGAAGGACCAGTAAATATTACTTGAACAACTCAATGTCATTCAATATCAAGGTTTATTTGAAAGAATTTCTTATTCCATAAATTTTCTATGAAATCTTAATTACTTTTTCATGTCAATTTGGAGACTTACGTATCTACTTCGAATTCATCCTACACTCTACAGTGCTCAACTGAATGAAAGCTGGCTGTAAAATTTTATACAGCTACTAGTGGCACCCGCACGGCTTCGCCCGCAATAGAAAAATTAAAGGTCTTTGGTTCGCTTGTATATTTACAAATAATGTATGGTGAATTTTCTCGCCAATTGGCTTGTACCGACGTTACAGTTCCACGTTATGATAATTTCGTATCTCGCCAACTGGCTTGTGCCCATGTTACGGTTCCACATTACGATAATTTCGTAATTTATGATACTTTTTATCTTAAAATTGGAATAAAAAAAGAACCACATCGAATTTTCGAAAAATCGCTTCGAGGTGCACACCCCCATGCTACATACTAACTTTGTGCCAAATTTCATGAAAATCGGCCGAACGGTTTAAGCGCTATGCGCGTCACAGACATCCTACGGACATCCTACGGACATCCTACAGACATCCTACAGACATCCTCCGGACAGAGAGACTTTCTGCTTTATTATTAGTAAAGAAGATAATGTATGGTGAGTTTTCTCGCCAGTTGGCTTGTACCGACGTTACAGTTCCACGTTATGATAATTTCGTATCTCGCCAATTGGCTTGTGCCCATGTTACGATTCCACGTTATGATAATTTCGTAATTTATGATAGTTTTTTTTTCTTAAAATTGGAATAAAAAAAGAACCACATCGAATTTTCGAAAAATCGCTTCGAGGTGCACACCCCCATGCTACATACTAACTTTGTGCCAAATTTCATGAAAATCGGCCGAACGGTTTAAGCGCTATGCGCGTCACAGACATCCTACGGACATCCTACAGACATCCTCCGGACAGAGAAACTTACTGCTTTATTATTAGTAAAGATTCATTAACAACGAAGAACAAAAGGATTTCTTAGAGGGATTCCTTGAGATTTGAATAAGGGTTGATGGTCCAGATAAATATCCTTCAAGGGTAGAGAAATGAAAAAGTTTGGGAAAAAAAATTTTCAATTATCCAAGGATCAGAAAATAAATATTTTCCTCAATATAAACATCCATTTGGTACACTTTCATAATGCAGGTTAAGAAGGAGAATTCTTGAATGTCAGAATGAACAATCATATGGTGCACGTTTAAACAGGACAGGAAGAATCCTAAGTAAATCCAGATAAGAAATTTAATTAAAAAAATTATTAAAGTAGCTAAAAGTTTCAATTTTTCAAGGAAAAATAAAATAAACAAATGCTTTTCACACAATTAACGTTTATTTGAAGCATATGTATGCACATCGACGGCTAGCAGGAACAATCCTTAGTAAAGCCTACACGTCTGAAATTAATCGAATTTAGCAGAAATTAAATGAATTCAAAAACAAAATAGTTTAAATCAATCAAGGAATAAAAAAGATTATGATTTACTCACACACGATTAACGCTTGCATATATGATACTCGCAAACGGCTAACAGGAAGAATCCTCATTTAAAAGTTAAGCGTCTGAACGAAATCACATTAAGGAATATATAATAAAAAGGAAGTAAAAATGCACGGGGCACTAAAACAATTTATACCTTATGCTTGGCTAATAAATAATCGTAATATCTTAATTCGCGCTTTTAATTTAGTATCCGTTGCATATTGAAATGAAGCTCACATGCTCTTCTCATTTAACAAAATAAACTAGAATATACAATTTGAAAGATTCACAAAGAAAAGAAAAATGCTTCACTTACATTATTGATCATTGAACAGAAAATTCCATATCATAAATTGAATATGTTATAAATTTCTCATGCCATTTCTATGCAATACCAGAGTACGCGAATGACGACCAACGAGGAAGACGGTACAGGAACAATCCTTGTCGCCAAGTTTGAGAATGGTTTCAATTCACGCCAAAATATAGGGTTGCCTTTCGTTTATCTGTCAGGATCGTTCCTGCATTGACCGATTTCCTTATTGTTTTTAGGAGTTTGTACTTCATTTCATTTCATTAGACGACTCCAGAAAAGTGAGAGCGAGAAAGTAGAAAGAAAGAAATGGTCACTGAGTTCCTACTCTTCAATATCTATTCCCAGCTTCAATAAACTATAGGGGGACACTGCAGTAACAGTTCAATGGTGATTGAAAAAGGTAAAACAATCGAATGCCGTAACTTATAACTTGCTTTAAAGCTTAATGAATGACAGTAATATTTCATCGTGTTTGTGGGAAACTCTCTGAAGCCTGTAATTTTCTCCAAAGAAAACACGAGGAACGGAATGTTTTACCTCTTTCTTTAGTATTGTTAATCACCGCAAGGTAGCGTATTTGAGCTCTGGAGTTGCGAATATTAAAAGTTATCATAATGAAAATTTTGAATCAAGACTTCTCTGGAGCAAGCTTGCTTTCTTAGGAGTTGTATGTTCATCTATATACATAAATGGCTACTTTTGTGTGTATGTATGTCCGGGGTAATCTTCAAAACTACTGGACCGATTTCAACCATTTTTTCACCATAGATAGCTCCATTATCAGGGAGCAACTTAGGCTATAATATTTTCCTAAAAAACTTAGCTTAAAAACGTTATGATGGAAAACAGTAAATGTCATGTGATTTCCCCATTAAATGATTAAATATTAAACCCATTGTTACAAAAATTCTTTACCTACAGCAGTAATTAATAGTAATTATAATGAAAATTTTGAATCAAGGCCTCTTATGAGCAAACATGAATTTAAAGTAATTTAAATATTCGGAAGCTCTACTTAACACTTAGGGAAACATAATAGAGAGCTTCTTTTTGTGTGTGTGTGTGTGTGTGTACTACTTTTTTTTTTAATAAATAAAGCGCACGATGTTTTTTAGTGATCCCTGTTTTTGTTCATATTTTGGAAATTCTTCAAATTTTAATATGCTTAAATGTCGTGCTTTCGTTTCTAACTGATTTCGTTCTTTATACTTGTTGCTATTTTACTTTTATGAGTATAAGGAAGGTCCTCAATTTTTATCACGTCAAAGCGGTGTGTTTTGAGTTATTTTAGTAAACTTATTAAGTATAATTTATTGACAAAACAAAAACGTGCTCTAATTTTTCAGACTTCTTCTTTTAACAAAGCTCTTTTATTTTCCACACAATTTTACATTTTGGAAAAAGTGAGCAAACACTGTTTTGTACTTTGAATTAATGTTTATTCAATAAAAATCACATTCCATGAATTAAACAGGAATTTTTTAAAAATGAAACCGTATACCGAAGAAATACTGTCCGGCCTGTCATTTCCAAGAATTCTCGGAGGGGGTCATTTGGAAAAAATGATGCTTTGGAAATTTTTGAATATTAGAAATATCAATATAGCCCACCTTTAACCAGAGCATTTTTTAAGGAATTTTCACTACTTTACACAAGTTTAACATAAAGGCTGTAACCGTCCCAATAATTTTCCTCTTTTCTTAACAAACGGAAGCATATATCGTGGTCTCAAAGTGGTATTCCTGTAATCAGTACTGTTTGTTCTGAGGCAACTTTATAGAACTTCTGATTTATGAGGAAGCCGATATGAACCAACCGTAAGTATAATATTAATTCCGAAGTAAAGAGGGCCCGGGGGTTTTTGGAACCCCCGGGCCCTCCCCCGTTCTCCCCCGGAAAATTTTGGAATTTGTAGTCTTAAAAACGCATTTTAGACGATCTTTGATGGTAATGTTAGGGGAGAACGGATTTGGTGCCACTCCTCCTGTCTATTTTTCGAAATTGTAGCTCTAAGAATGTAGTTTTAGACGATCTTTGATGATATTAGAGGGAGGAGAAATTTGAGGGCCCATATCTAAGGAAGTTTTTCGAACTTGTAATCTTAGAAATGCATTTTAACTGTCTTTTGTATAATATTAAGGACTCGGGTACGACTCCATCCCCCGCCCATTTTTCGAAGTTGAAACTTTAAAAACTCAAACATTATCTCCAATAATGTTAAGAAAAGGGTTCAGTTTAATCCTACTTTATGCTCCATTCAATGTGAAATTGCATCTACGTAGTAATTTCCTTCGTCCGCCATTGATTGTGGTTGAACGATGTCAGTACGCATGCGCCAGCGTGCCACCATTACTATTACGAGGGGGTGGCACCTTTATTAGTGTCATTCATCCCCCGGACGGTGAAACCTAATGCTTACAGCTAAGAGGTGGGGTGTGTGCGGAGAAAAGTGTCATTCATCCATAAAGGAGCCAAAAAGCACCTTGATCACATTTCCTTACCTCCATTGCACCCTGAGGCACCGTGTTTTCACCCCAGAGAGCCAAATGGTTTCTCAGAGTCACCCGTAGTTTTAACAGTGTTAAGCCTTGAAGTTTTGTACAAAATTACTTCGCGCCCCGGAGGTTTGCAACTGGTGCTTTCTTTTTGTTTAACTTTCGAATTTGTTTTTTTGTGGATAATTTTTTAAGATAAAATTTCACATAAATTGCCTGTTAGAAGGTTAAAGATTTTCCGCCCCCCTTACCATTCTATGTCGTTGGAAAGAGTTTTGTTTTTCATCGAATAAAGTGTGTTTCATATTTCCCAATTAATTTTATGAGGGTTTCTAATTTAGCGAAAAGTCCTAGGTTCAAATCAATTCTAGCTCTAGCTAAAGAGCAGAATATATGACAAGAGACCACGAATTTGAAAGCGACTTTTCAGACGGACCAAACTGCTGCTTTTCAATGATCAGGAGCGCCTTAGCACCTATAAGCGTGCAAGTTGACTCATAGCAGTTTGGAACCCGAGGTGTGCTTTTTGTAGTCTTTTTGAGCAATCACGATTGCTTATTGTTCTCACTTGACTGTTTTGATGTCCTGATGGATGATTTTATTTTCCTCCCGCCTCCCTCTGCAGCACCACCGTCGGCCGGCTGCCTCACGATGCTGCTCCTCTAGCGAAAACCGTCTCCTGGTTGCGTCATTTACTTGCCTACCTTTACACATTTACCTACACACACACACCTACACACACAAACACATACACACACGCATACATACAGACAGCTACACATACACATACATACACATACACACAACTAATCGCACTAACACATACCCCCCACACAAACATAAATGCACACAACTACCCACACACACACAAATACACATGCCTACACACACATACACATACCCCCACACACAAACATACCTCCCCACACACACAAACACACATGCCTACATACACACACTCGTGGTTGCGAAAAACATAATTTGAATTCAAGATGTCAAAGTTAAATTTTTTTTTTTTTTTTTTTTATATCGCGTTCATGCATATTTCTATCAAGTTCTTTTTGTCCTAAGTTTTTTTGTGGGATTCCGTTCTAATAATGCGCTTTTTACTTAAATTGTATTTTCAATGAAAGGGAGAGGGGAATTTTCATTTGGTTCGGAACGGAACTTGTTACTTGTAAGTCATTTTTTAAATCTGATCCTTTCTAACAGATGATTTAAATCTTAGCAAATCAAATCAGACTTGCGAAGCAATCTTCCTGTGTTGGTGAACGTCAGGAGCAGGAGGAGGAGCCCCCTAGTGCTACCTATTACGGTTTCACTTTTAAAATATTACACACATAAGTCGAAACGTGTTAAAAGTTAAACCATGACACAAAGTGGGCAACTGAGTCTTAAGAGCCATACACTTCGGTAAAGCATCACCATCCATGCCGTAACACAGCTGAATTCTGTGCCATGTTTTCGCAGATAATGGCAGGAAAACATCTCCGAATCCCTGATGCTGCAGTGAACATTGTGCAGAATTCAGTTATATTACCACATGGATTGTGTTCGACGATGTTTTTGACTCAATAGGGGGCTCTGACCCCTGCTCGCTAACGCTCACCAACCCTCGAAGATTGCATCGCAATCTTACTTGATTCGCAAAGTTTTAAATCGACTGTTAGAAAGAAACAGATTAAAAACGCATTATGAGCTAGCTCCCTTTGGATCAAAAAGCACCCTTCCCCGGGTTTCAAAATAACTTGTACTAACTTGAAGAGCCGTAAGGGCTAAGGAGCTCAACAAGCATTGAAAAACTGCAGTTTTTTATATTCATGGTCTCAGTAATATATTATGCTCTTTAGCTCGCGACTTGAATTGAGTTGAGCCGTTGAAGATTTTCCGTTAAAATCGAAACCCTTAAAGTTTGTGAATAAGGGAAAGAAGAAACATGCGAATCGCAAAGACGTAACTATGGCAACGCCAAATAAAACATCAATAATTTTAATGGATGAGAGTTTATTAGAATTTGATGTTTAACAGCTTGTAACTTTTTTTCCTTTAGAGATAGAAGCTCCGTTTTTCAACCGTAGGTCGAGTCCGATCTGGAGTAAAAAACGCCGCTCTTTTCAGTGGTGTAAAAAAGAAAACTGTGGGACAATTCCTTCGTTTTTTAGTGAACGGATCCGGTGCGACTTCCAACTTTCTTGAAAGGACGACAGTTCTTGATTAAGAATACAGGAAATTTATTTACACTATGTACAGGGAAGATCGTCAACAACTGCTAAATTATTCATCAGCAATTAAGCAAATATCACACAATACCGTAAACTCAACGGTTACACACGTATTTACTTCCAAATACGAAAAACAACAGCTCAAAAGGCTTCACAAAACAGAGCAATAAATGCTCTCCAGCGTTCCGCTGCAACGATTCACAAGCAAAAACTAACTCGAGACTGAACTTTTTATCACGCGGGACGCTTTTATAAACATCGAAAAGTTTCCACAACATTCGAAATGCTTCTCGAAACTCGTAGACCGTTATCTTATTTCATTCACAAATTTTATCAATGAAAAAAAAGAAATAGGGGGATCGTATACTTCAGCCGAACGTATAGGGGCTGAATATTCATTACGGGAAACTATTTACAGGTTACGTTACTACAATAATTACTATTTACAGAATTTGTAACAGAAGAAAGTAGTGCCTAAATTTTAGCTGAGCCTAAAAACGTTCGCGCTAAAAACGCAAATAACTCCCGCCGTATTTAAGTTAGAGTATTGAAACAAATTGCGTAGAAAGCGAAAAATAATATCCTTTTCAAAAATATATAATACTAGCAAAAATACCCGGCGTTGCCTGGGTTAGTAATAATTGTAAGGAACAATCGCTATTTTCTTTCGTTTTCTGTTTTAACTGAAAGAACTCAAAACACACCGCTTAGACGTCATTAAAAATCGAGCTTCTTCCTTACCCATAAAAGTAAAATAGCAATAAGTATAAAGAACCAACGAATATTCATTTAGAAACGAAAGCACGAATTAAAGCATATAAAAATTTGATGAATTTCCAAAATATGAACTAACAAAGATCACTAAAAAAAACCGTGCGCTTGCTTCATTTAATTAAATAGTACTCACATACACAAAAAGAAGAAAAAAAAAAAGCTCTCTACTATGTTTGCCTCAGGGTGCGAAAAGTAGAGTTCCCAAATGTTTAAATGACTTTAAACTCATGTTTGCTCCGGAGAAACCTTGATTCATAATTTTCGTTATGATTACTTTTAATATTGCTATTGTACGGAAAAGAATTTTTGTAACAATGGGTTTTATATTTAATCACATAGAGTAAAGAAATTATATAGAGAGGCCCTGCTATACTAAGAAATTGAAGCCGGAAGTTGCACCGCTGTATCCCAAGGTCCTAAGCTTCTTGCTAAGTATTTTAAGATACATCTTGATTCAAAACATTCCATTACTGAATCTCAATTGGTTGTTAATTTAAACTTAGATATTGTTGAGGGTTTATGAAACACGTTTTTGAAATTGCATTAAAACATGAATTAAAATGCAAACCGATCCGTCAGCTACTTTTACGGTCTCTTTGCGAGATTGGTGAAAACTATACTCGCGAAACAATCACGTTATCATAACCTCGACCATCATTGCACCGCTGTATCCCATAATTCCGGCTTCAATTTCATCTCCTTTTTACCATAGACGGGGCGGGGCCTCTCTATCTATATTTCTTTACTCTATGTTTAATCATAACATGGGGAAATTACATGAAATGTACTATTTTCCAACATACCTTTTTTTTAAATTAATAAATTATAGCCTAAGTTGCTCTTTGATAACGTAGCTATCTATGGTGAAAAAATGGTTAAAATCCGTCCAGTAGTTTTGAAGTTTACCCCGGACATCCGGACAGAAGTAGCCCTTCATGTATAAAGATGAGGATGCAATTCCTAAGAAAGCAATAAATGTCATGCTTGCTCCAGAGCGGCCTTGATTCAAAATTTACATTACGATTACTTTTAATATTGCTGTTGTAAGGCAACGAATTTTCGAAACAATGGGTTTAATCTTTGATCATTTGATGTGGAAATTACATGACATTTACTGTTTTCCACCAAAACTTTTTTAAACGAAGTTTTTAAGGAATAAATTATAGCCTAAATTGCTCCCTGATAATGCAGATATCTATGTGGAAAAATGGTTGAAATTCATCCAGTAGTTTTGAAGTTTACCCCGGACATCCGGACAGAAGTAGCCCTTCATGTATAAAGATGAGGATGCAATTCTGAAGAAAGCAATGTCATGCTTGCTCCAGAGAGGCCTTAATTCAAAATTTACATTATGATTACTTTTAATCTTGCTGTTGTAAGGCAACGAATTTTCGAAACAATGGTTTAATCTTTGATCATTTGATGTGGAAATGCCATGACATTTACTGCTTCCGATCACGACGTTCTTAAACTGAGTTTTTTAGCAATAAATTATAGCCTAAGTTGTTCCCCGATTATGTAGCTATCTATGGTGAAAAAATGATTAAAATCCCTGCAGTAGTTTTGAAGTTTACCCCGGACATCCGGACAGAGATTAGCCCTTTATGTATAAAGATTAATATGTGCAAGTAATTTTAACTCCAACGCAATTTACGCGAAATTTGAGCTTAAAAAATAATTACAAAAAAAAAAATAATTCGAATTTTAAAAAATAAAATTTGGGCTCGAAGTAATTTTGTACAAAGTTTTAAGGCTGTAGGTGCTATGGGGTCACCTGGACGCACGTAAGCGCAGACTTCCTTCCAGAATTTCTTTGAAACCTTACTTTTATTTACTACTAGCGAAAATACTCGGCGTTGCCTGGGTCAGTAATAATGGTGAGAAACAATCGCTACTTTCATTCATTTTCTATTTTTAACTAAATGAACTCAAAACACACAACTTTGACATGATAAAAATTGAGGATCTTCCTTAAACATAAAAGTAAAATAGCAATAAGTATAAAGAACGAAATAGTATTCAGTTAGAAACGAAAGCACGACATTTAATCATATAAAAATGTGAAGAATTTCCAAAATATGAACTAACAAAAACAGAGATCACTAAAAAAACCGTGCGCTTTATTTATTAAAAAAATAGTACACACAAACACACACGCACACACACACTCACACACAAAAAGAAGCTCTCTATTATGTTTCCCTAAGCGTTCAAAAAGTAGAGTTTCCGAATATTTAAATTACTTTAAATTCATGTTTGCTCCTAAGAGGCCTTGATTCAAAATTTTCATTATAATTACTATTATTATTGCTGTTGTGAGGCAACGAATTTTCGTAACAATAGGTTTTATATTTAATCATTTAATGGGGAAATTACATGACATTTACTGTTTTCCATCATAACGTTTTAAACTAAGTTTTTAGGAATATACATTTAATAGCCTAAGTTGCTTCCCGATAATGTAGCCATCTATGATGAAGAAATGGTTAAAACCCGTCCACACACACACACACACACACCAGTAGTTTTGAAGATTACCCCGGACATACATACACACAGAAGTATCCATTTATGTATTGTAGATGAGGATACAATTCCTAAGAAAGCAATAGATGTCATGCTTGCTGTAGAGAAGTCTCGATTCAAAATTTTCATTATGATTACTTTTAATATTGCTGTTGTAAGGCAACAAATTCTCGTTACAATAAGTTTTACATTTAGTCATTTAATGAGGAAATTACATGACATTTACTGTTTTTCATCGTAACGTTTTTAAACTAAGTTCTTTAGGAATATATTCTAGCCTAAGTTTCTTTCCTATAATATAGCTATCTATGGTGAAGAAGTGGTTAAAACCCGTCCAGCAGCTTTGAAGATTACCCCGGAGAAACATACACACAGAAGTAGCCATTTATGTATGTAGATAAAGAGATAAGATTTGTAGGTAACTGTGTATAACAGACATTCAACCTTAACTAACACAAATCAGAGAAATACTCTGTGCATAAAGAGTGCAGTAAGAAATGGATGTAATCGTAATATTAAGCAAGAGATACTGTCAAAACAATTGTGATGTTAAAAAAGGGTAAAAAAATAAAAAAATAATTTGAATTTTGACATTTTGAATTCAAATTATGTTTTTCACAATCACGAGTGTGTGTGTGTGTGTGTGTGTAGGCGTGTGTGTTTGTGCCTGTTTGCAGGCATGAGTATGTGTGTGCGCGTGTTTGTGTGTGTGCAGGCATGAGTGCGTGCGTGTGCGTGTGTTTGTGTGTGTGTGTAGATGTGTGTATGCGTATGTGTGTGTGAGTAGGTATGTATATGTACGCGTGTGCGTGTAGGATATGGACGCAACCTGGAGACGGTTTTCGCTAGAGGAGCAGCATCCTGAGGCCGCTCGACAGTGGTGCTGTAGAGGGAGGCGGGGGGAAAATAAATCATAGGAACATCAAAATCGTCAAGTGAGAACAATAAGCAATCGTTATTGCTCGAATAAAAAAAAAAGAAACCTGTCCATTTCAAATTAGGCTAAATGAAATGAATGAAAAAAAATAACACATACTTCATGAATGTATTTAAATATATGTGTGGATAAGATATTCTTCAGTTATGTAAGACGTAAGGAATAATCTTTCATATTTGCCTATCTAATCATTTAGAGTTAAATAACAGAATAATGTGCAAAGAACATTCGACTCGAAAGAAAACCTTAAGAAATAGATTAATAAAAAAGGAGGACACACTTTCGAGCTCGAAAACATCAAACCGGACTGTCCGGAAGAAATCCACACGCCGACTATTCTACACTTTGCCCATTAGCTTAAACAAGAAACGCTTTAGCTATTTTGGGAGAAAAGTCTCTATTAAACTTTTGTATCGTTGTCGTCGATGCGGTTTCATAAATCTGCTTTCTTAAAAGAATGACCCATCGCTTTTACCCCCGTCACAGAACAATGCTCTGTACGCGTACGGTGCGTGCCGCTGTTAAAATTACGGTTTTTCGCTCGTGTTTTGTTACGCGCGGAGCTGCTGACAACGCGATTCTGTTTTTCTCAGCGGAAGCCCTGGTGCAGGAAGGGAAAACGCGCCCCTGGTTTGAAAATTATCTTGTAAATTGCAGTGGGGTCATGCCGGCCGAAAACAATAGGAGGATCCATTCGTCATCGATTGACAGAAATGAGATTAGTGCAGAAAATGGCCAATCTGCGGATCTCGTTCAAAGTAAGTGTTTTGTTGAAACGATAGCTCATATAAGATCGGAACACATTCTGCTATTACTAGGGATCTCTTTGGGGATATTTCGATGGTTGGGAAATTGGCGAGGTCGTCAAATTTTTGGCATAAATAATACTATTTTGGTAACCCTGTTGTTTTATGGTAACCCTATGCAAATCGAGGGGATATTTCGATAATTAGGAATCTGCCACGGTCGTCTTATTTTTGGCGGAAATAATTTTATTTTGGTAACCTCGCTGATTTAAGGTAACTCTATGTGAATAGATGTTTCCGTTCTCTATGTTTAGATTTGCAACGAAACATTCCTCTCGCGCAGGCGCTGGAGCCAAAAATTGATGCCAATGAAAAAAGATCGCCAGATTCCCAATTATCGAAACATTCCCCAAATAGATACTATTTAGTTTTATTAGGTCAGTAGTGCTAAAATTGCTGCCTGTGAGCCACATCCGGCCCACGCGAAGTTGATCCGTGTGGCCTGTTTAATTGTTCAATGTTTCAAATCCAAAAAAAAAAAAAAACAATTATTGATAATGTCACAAATTTTGAGTCAAGTATTCAGAAACTGGTTTCTGAAAAGCATGCATTTAATAAAATAAGCACCAAGTAATTATTGATATTAACAATTATTGGTCTTTTTCTTTTTTCCCCTTATTTTCCGATGTTATTTAGAAAAAAATGAACCATTTTGAAATTTTATCTGTGTTCTGACCCGCGCAAGAATGATTTTAATATGAGGTGCGGCCTTGTGTCACTTCACCGTATAGATTGATATATATTTCGGTAGATGGTATTTTCCCATCTCTTTCTCATGCAAAGGAAAAACATTCCTCGCGCTGACATTGGGGCCTTAACGTCAAAGCAGTAATTCCGCCGATTCCCGACGCTCCACAACTTTTGCAAAAAGCTTGCCAAGAGATTTCACTACAACATCCCCCGTGTTGGCAATCCACTACTTAACATCCTTCCAAATTACGATCCATTGGATCCGGCAAATTCTCGCAGGCCTCGCGCTCTGCTAGCTTAGTTTCAATTTCGAAACGGGGTGAGTGAATCCCTTATCGGGTTCATACCTCGTTTCGACTCTAGTTATTGTGCTACACTCTGGCTGGGAGCATGCTCCTATCTATTTTCATTTCACTATTTTCTTTTTAAATTTCTTATCAACATTTTACCATTTTCTTAATTTTATTTTATTTTTATTCATTCAAATAGCCTAGAAATCCCCCACGGGGAAAAAAAGTATAAAACTTTAAAAAAATATGTAGGAAGCGAAAAAAAAAATAATACTTAAACTTATTTAAATAAAGAAGAACTTTAGTTGAAATTTACTTTGAAGAGCCTTCGACTAACCATTATGGTACTCCCGTTAGAGGAAGCCACATCTCTCGTACATCCACGCAACCATCTTCTGCGCCAAAATAAAGCCATGGCCCCAACCGGGGAACTATCAACATACCACACCAGAGGATAAGGGGCAGGGCCCCAGGTGCCTCAAGCAACGAACTTATATTTCCCTGGCAATTCCGCCGATTTCCCAATGTCGAAATCTTCCCCTTAATTTGTATGGAATGGTGGGTATTATCATAACGTGGAACATGTAGCGTGTTTTCAAAGTGTTTCGCCAGTTAAATCCATCAGAAGCACTTATTTGCTTATCAAAGGTTGCCAAAAACAATATTATTGAAATTTTAAACAAGACCAAAAGTGGCATTAAAATGAAAAATGATTCTCCAAATAACGAAGTTAAACCACTGAAAACAAGATAATTCGCTAAATAATCATATTAATTTATTAGAAAGCAATAAAAGTTCAGCAATAAAATTTGCATGTTGTAGTTTTGTTGTTGTTGTTGTCATTTTGTAAGAGGAATAAAAGTGGCTACAGCAATTTCAACAATGAGAAATGTTTTGTTCTCCAATTTGGATGTCCCACGCTGTGATAATTCCCACAGGGAGGTCCACGGGAGCTCAGCTCTTGCACTTCTCTTCAATTTTATGTGACTTTTTACACAACTAAGGGGCTCCACTCTCTGCTCGCTGTCGCTCATCAACCCCCGAAGACTGCTTCGCAATCTTATTTGAGTTGCAAAGATTTATATCGTCCATAAGGAAGAATCAGATTGAAAAACGCGCTACGATTTCCGCTTCGTAGAAAATGAAAATCCCCCTCTCCCTCCAGTAGAAAATTGAATTTGGATAAAGATCTTATGACTAGAACACAATCCTGCTCCCTCCCGAAGACAAAAGAAACATGATGGAAATATATATTACCGAGATATTAAGCTCTAATGCGGTGATGGTTTTGTACGTTTGAAAAGTCGCTTTCAAATTCGTGGTCTCTAGTAATATATTTTGCTCTTTAGCTCCGGGCTTCAATTAAGTTAAACCTAGGACTTTTTGCTGAAATAAAAACCCTTATATCAACTGTTCTAATAATTGAGAAAATTGGAACAGGCTTTACTTGATGCAAGAAAAAAAATTTCTTTTTGAACGACATAGAATGTTAAGGGTTGTGGGCGATCGTTCATCACTTTAATAGGAAATCTACGTGATATTTTTAAAAAAAAAAATGATTACAATAAAACTAATTCGAAATTTATAATAAACAATCCCAGGTGCAACCTCTTAGGGCTGGAAGTAATTTTGAATAAAATTCAAGGCTGTAGGTGCTACGGGTTCTCCTGAACGCAGACCCACCATAGACCTCATTTCACAATTTCTATGACGTTACTTTTTTTAAAAATATATAGAGAGAGTTACGATTGAATTCAGGTTATTTACATCCGGCCTGCAAAATTAGTTCTAAAATTTTGCTTCCCTTTTTGGATTTTCGGAGAAAAAAAAACTTTAAAATAATTCCAGTTTAAGCCTCAAATCGTACTAATTTATCGCGTTAATTTGTTCTTAGCAATACTGCAGTGTAAATTAAATTAACAATTCTCATATTGTACGAAATTCAAAACGATTTTTTAATACAATACTTTTTTCTTAAATCATTTTCGTATTGAAAAACACGAAAAGAACAAAAAAAAAAAAAAAAAAAAGCTACATCTTTAACATCTTTAACTTTTCTATCTCGACCAATAATGAAGCTGAAAGTCTGGATATATGTCGAGATATTTGTTGCGATTACATTCTGGATCGCTGTGACGCTCATAGTATTACGTATGATAAAAGTTCCTGAAGACAAAAGTTCTCTCACATTTCTCTTGTTAGAAACTTACCGCCAGTGCAGTTAGATTTTCAAAATTGAGGCAGTGAGAAGCAAAGGAATGTAAGTACACATTTTCAAGTTTTGAGCAAAACGCGTTTAAAGTTCCGATTCTTGGTAGGATTTCATTGAAGAGTTTTCTAAATCATGCCGTATAGCAGCACCTACCAGGGTTAATAGTAGTATTTCTTGCCCCAAAACAGAGGCGAGGTTCACCTACCATTTGCATTGGTTATTTCCAAATTTTTAATTTTGGCACTTACATACCTTTGCTTTTCACAGCATAAATTGTAAATTAACTGAGATTTAAAAAAAATAATTATAAAAAATAACAGTTTTAAAAACTAAAAAAAAAACACGCTTTCGTAGCAAAATGAACTAAAAAGTAAAAAATAATCTTTGGATGAATAGTAGTTGACCAATCTCTTAATTTTAATGTAATACAAAAAAGCGTGGGGTGCTGTCTATTGACATTTTTGCTTGGACAACAAATGGAAGAAATTCAAGACAACTGACAAGAAGCCCCCCACGCTTTTTTGTATTACATTAAAATTAAGTGATTGGTCAACTACTATCATCCAAAGATTATTTTTTACTTTTTAGTTCATTTTGCTACGAAAGCGTGTTTTTTTAGTTTTTTAAACTATTATTTTATTTTTTTGTTTTTTAGTCTTATGTTGGAGAATTATCAGGCGACGAAATTATTTATAAAACGACTGCGAGGTAATATATCTTAAAGTTAAGACAAGGGCACCCCGATGGGAAGCTACTGTGAGTTATCGATGTATGTTTACGGAAATCATATTTATATTACTTTGAAAATTTGAGATGCATTTGAATAAAAGTTTTGTTCAACAATGGTCTGATCGGCAATGAATTTCCAATTGAAGGCTCACCTAAATTTTGGCATGAAATTAGTTAAAAACAATTATATTTCCTGTTCTAATTACCTTGGAACATTGGAACAAATTTTGTCTGATGCAGAAAAATTAAAGGTTTTCGTAGATATTTTTAAATAATTTTTGCGAGCATTTTTTAATGTATTTTTAAAAATTTTTCCTTTTTCACATTGTTGGATTTATGCCAAAATATTGATTAAAATTGGAGGAAACTAACAATTAAAAGAGTTAATTAGTTAATTTGATTATAGAATATTGCATTATCATCGGGTCTGAGGTCGCGTGCCAAATTTCAAAAGAATCTGATCGCAGGAAGTGGGCAAAATTTGAGCTGCAAGATTCCGTTACAAGATACATACATACATACATACAGGTGAAGCTAATAAAAGCGTGTTAAAAAAATGAAAGTAACTGGAATAACAATTGTCAGTATTTCTAGATAATGCAACGATATTTATCTGCCACAATTAGATTTTAAGCTACAGGCAGATACGCTCGAGAAAGTCAGAGAAAAACTACTAGAGAAATGTCAAATGAAACACTTCCGAAAATTAGTTCTAAAATTTTGCTTCCCTTTTTGGATTTTTGGAGAGAAAAAAAACTTTAAAATAATTCCAGTTTAAGCCTCAAATCGTACTAATTTATCGCGTTAATTTGTTCTTAGCAATACTGCAGTGTAAATTAAATTAACAATTCTCATATTGTACGAAATTCAAAACGATTTTTTAATACAATACTTTTTTCTTAAATCATTTTCGTATTGAAAAACACGAAAAGAACAAAAAAAAAAAAAAAAAAAAGGTACATCTTTAACTTCTCTATCTCGACCAATAATGAAGCTGAAAGTCTGGATATATGTCGAGATATTTGTTGCGATTACATTCTGGATCGCTGTGACGCTCATAGTGCTTAGACCGTTCGGCTGATTTTCCTGAAATTTGGGCACAAAATTAGTTTGTAGCATAGTGGTGTGCACTTTGAAGCGATTTTTCAAAAATTCGATTTTATTCTTTTTCTATTCCAATTTTAAGAACATTTTACCGAGCCAATTATCATAACATGGACGAGTAAAATACCAAATTATCATAACGTGAAACCGTAACACGGGCGAGTAAACTAACATAGCAAACTGGCGAGAAATTCATCATGTATTATTTGTAAATATACAGGTTAACCAAATGACCTTTTAAATTGTTTATCTTGTTTGGCGGGAAGCTTTTTGCTCTCCAAGCAACCACTTCACTTTGAAAAGCTCAGCAAGCAACGACTTCACTTTGAAAAGCTTCCCGCCAAACAAGATAAACAATTTAAAAGATCTATCCATATTTCTGAGGAGTTGAAGGTGGGAGGAGGTTCTAATGGAAGTAGCTGTGATGAAAAAGGAGAAGAGGGAGGATGATAGTTTGGCAGATACTTGGCGGGCGAACTAGATATCATAACTTTTTATGGCTGAGGGTTTTTGGGTTTGTGATGCAGGTTTTCTTTTTTGTGCGGAAAAGTTAAAGGTTTTCTTGGCGGGGAAATTTTTACAACAGGGTTGTTTTTGATGAGATATCACATCTTTTTGCATTGATATTATTACTTTGTCTGTATTTTTAGAATTAGCATCAAGTCAAAAAAATTTCAATTCAAACAACGCTGTTTTGTGTTTTTAAGGAATAATAATGGCTAGCCTAATTTTACGTCAAGTTATTTTCTGACTATTAAGATTCTATGTTCATTTTGCGAGAATTGGGCGGTTTAAATTTTATTACAATTCTTGTATTCTCCCTCTGTTGCAAAGAAAATTTCTTGGATAATAAAATACTATATTTTAAATTATATTGCTTTCGAGTATTTCACAACTTCGCAATAAATTCTATTACAGTTTCTTTATTTGACAGATTATTCAACATTTTCATGAAGGTTTCTTTAAATGTTTTACAGCTTGAGGGCTATTTTAATCTAGCTTTTCACTTTTTGTTTAATTACATTTTTTCTTAAATCGTGGATTATTTTACGTTTTATGGGATAATTTTAATTGTTTGGTGATTTATCTTTTTCTTGATAGAAGTCTTTGTCTTGTTTAATATCTAGTTTTGTTTAAAAGTTCATTTAAAAAAACGAAGTAACGCATGTTATCACCAAGTTAAAAAAAAACTAAGCTAATAAATATTTTAAATTTGAATGTGTCAGAAGATCTATACAACTTTACTCGATGTCAAATCGCGGATATCCCAATTTGCCATAGCGAATGCGCATGTTGGGCGCTGACTAAGCTCATTAAAAGTCTTGCTTAACCCATATTGGACCACTCATAGAACGCGACAGCAAATTTTTTTTAAATTGTAACTACGTTATTACTAGGATGTGTTTAGACATATAAAACAAAAATTTTGAAAATATCTTTTATATTTTAAAAAATACAAGCTGTCTTATAAATAGGACAACGGTCCAAAGCACTACAAAAATCTCAAATTTTTATCTTACCTTCTGAGGAAAAAAAATTACAGATGAAACTTTGGAAAACATACTAAACAAAGTCCAACATTTCATTTTTGGCATATAGTTGTTGGTTTCCGCTTGCAATTGTTCAATTGGCATCTTCTTTGGTAACCATCAGCATTTTTTACCAGTATATGCTCATTGTTGGGATGAAGGAGTTCTTTGTTATTTTGTAGTAATAAACTGCGCTGTCTTATTTTATTCCTTGGAATTGATTTACCTAAGTAACTGATAGTTACTGATCTTCAGAAGCTTAATCTATCTTGTAATTCACTCGTACAAAATAATTTAGAAAGGTTCCAGGCTGCAACGAGAGCTGTTTCAAAGCAGTTCAAGAAAAGTGGCCAATACCACTTTTTTCTTTGGATTGAAGCAAAATAAACTTCAGCATGACTGTCAAAAAGGTCTATTCTATTTTTATATTTGTTATAGGTGATGACACAATATGGCACATCGACTTCTTTTCTGCCTTCCTTGACCCGGTGTTCCACTTTGTTTTTTACTTTTGTATTTTCAAAATTGCTCATCAAAGAAACGACACGATTATCATTCCAGCGTACAGCAGCAATTTTGTTGGCAGAGTGAAATGCTGCGTCGGAAGTACCTCTTTCTGTCTTAGACAACTCTTTCACAGACTTCAATGAACATTCTGCCATCCTTTCGACTCTTACAGTCCCAGTTGCTCAAAATTCCCTTTGTTTCAATCGAACAAGTAACCCATGGGAGGTAAAAAAGTTATCCATGTATACCTTGTGAAATGTAGGATTTTTCACTAGATAGTAAATTTTCAACAACGCGTTGAGGAAGTGGTTCGTTACATTTTTCATGAGCTCCTTGATAGAGAATGATATTGAAAGTGCCATCGTAAGATGTCAGCATCCATAATTTATATCCAAATTTTACTGGCTTGTCTTTCATGAACATTTTACAGCTATGTTTACCAAAATAACGCACCATTCTTTCATCAATTGTTAGATTCTCTGAAAAAACTCCAAAACTACTGCAAAGCAGCATTAAGTTTTTAAAACAATGATCGAATTTTGTAATAACGATCTTTTTTGTCGATTGTGGAATTGTCATTGAAATGAAGATAATGTTTGATGTCACTGTATTTTTTTCTTGATTTTTTTTCTTTTGCATTACTTATGTTGTGCATATATCTGGAGCATTTTCCCAATACATTTTTTCACGAGATAAACTGTGATAACCGCTATAAAACATAACACTAGGAACAGCTTGAATTCTCTCTCAGAAAAGAATGATCATTCTTTTGGGAAGCATATCGTTTCGTCTCTCTAACGGTGTGTGATATCATGTCTTCAGCCATCATATGAAAAAGTTCAATAGGACTTTTACCAGAAACAATATCTGTTATATTTTGGTGTTCTTGAAAAGGAATAGATATTTTGGTTCACAATTTTTCCACTTCACATCCTTCATTTCGAAAATAGCCGCATCGGGTTCGTTTTTCGTAAAAATTTCTACAGTTCCAGCAGCATCTTATACATCAGATTTGTCATTCAATGCTGGTGTATGACAATTTGTGAAAGAGTCGTCTATTTACTATTCGTCACTAACTAAATCAGGTTCGGAAGGAATAATAATCACTTCTGGTTCATCAATTTCATCATAAGAGAGAGAATTCATATAATCCAGAGCTTCCTCAACTGTCAGAAATTTTTTCGTCATTTTATAAAAATCTCATTATTTCACATATCATCTAAGAAACACTCTGCACTGCAACGCGAGCCAAAAAGTAAATGATACACCGCTCTAAAAGGAATCCTAAATTTCAGAATGGTTTCCCTAAAGAGAACAGGTGTACACATACAAAAGATCTCGTCTCAAGGAATGCAAATCTTTACATATCTTGTACATACAAAAATAATACTAAGTGGGGAAAGGGGAAGCTTCTGTCAATCAATTGGACACCCTTCCACCTTAAAACTCCACCCATTTGATCTTGGTTTGTTATTGTGTGAATACAGCTCGTTTCACGACTATTTTTGTAGGAATGTAAATCAGAAAAAAATAAGGGTCGGTACTGGACAGTTGTCCTGTTTTTAGGACACCCGAATATTTCGCTAAATAAACCTATAAAATATAATTGTTTTCTTGAATTTTATTATTTATAGCAAAAGCACTGTTCTTCTACTCCAAAAATAAATTCATAAATTTCTTTTTAAAATGAATGTATAATTTTTAATTAGTCATAAAATAACATATGTTTATTAAGTTCTAAGTTTTATGTTTATTTCCCAATTTACACATTTTCAATTCATTATGTATTGTTTGTGAAAAATCCATTAATTTAGAAAATAAGCAAACCAATAAAAAAAGTGCTATTTTTCGCTTTCAATTAAAAAGTTATATGTGCCGTATTCATATGCGTACAGTTTCATATAATTTGTCACGTAAAATATTGTAATGGTTTAACCAAAGTTTCGCGCCGACATTTAAAATTTTTTCCCTCCACAAATATATCAAAACTGAACAAGAAGTTCCGTCTAGAACTAGACGAGCCTACTTCCCGTATACCCATACTACTTTCTAGTACCTGATCAATATTCTCAAAAATAGCTAAAATCGCAAATTTTTTCAAACATATTTTTTTTAATATTTTAAGCTGATTTCTAGGAATAAAATATTTCTTACTTTTCTTCAAAAAAAAAAAAAAAAAAACGAACAAATAAAATAGCAGCATCTTTTAAACAAAGCAGCTAATACACTTCTTTCCATTAAAAAATTTTTTTAACAGCTTTCAAAACGAAAAAATAATAATAATAAGTTCATTAAAATAAATACATCATATAAAAAAAATCGTTTCTTTTTCCCCTGTTGCCAGAAATAATCTTTTAAACGAATTAATGCACTTACCAAAATAAGAAAAAAAAACAATTAAATGTCAACTGAAAGAAATAATTTTCATTGTAAAAAAAAAAAAAATCGTCTGCGCATATTTTTC
The DNA here is from genome assembly GCF_026930045.1 of Uloborus diversus. Lineage (NCBI taxonomy): Eukaryota > Metazoa > Arthropoda > Arachnida > Araneae > Uloboridae > Uloborus > Uloborus diversus. Next base: position 139,747,508 of record NC_072738.1, read on the forward strand.
GAGTTTATTCACCGAAAACTAAATACCTAAATTAAAACTTTAGCGTGAAAATAAAAACAAATCATATGAACAATAATTATTTCACAGTTAAAACCACAGCAGCGGAGTCGGAGTCGGAGTCAATCTCATTTTGGGATAAAAGAGTCGGAGTCGAATATCCAAGAATCGGAGTCAGTCATTTGTCTTCCGTGCATAAATGTTTGCCAAAGCTACGAAGTCAGAGTCGAAGTCGGGGAGTCGGAGTTCAATTAATTGTCGGGAACAGGAGTCAGAGTCGGTGTCAGGTGCCCCTAAATTCTCGGAGTCGGAGTCGGGAGTAGGTCGTCAAGAGCTATTTCCAACAAAGTTTGTTTGAAGTAAATCCGCCTTCAAGTACGGAATCTACATTGACTTTCAGTTTCCCCGTAGGCTAATGTTAAGGGATTTGAACTGTTCAAAATTGAACAGAAAATTGTTCAAATCAAAAAGATATTTTATATACAAGTTTTTCATCAAAAGCTTTTTCTTACAAAGTTTGTTTGAAGCAAATTCGCCTCACAGTTCGGAATTGCCTTGAATTTCCCCGTAGGAGCTAATGTTAAGTTTTTTTGAACTGTTCAAAATTGAACAAAAAATAGTTCAAACCAAAAAGCGAAATATGGGAATGAGGTGTCCTTGCCGAGATCTTTCGAATAAAAAAAAGTTTGTTCGAATCGGACTATTCATTCAAAAGTTATTAGGGGGGGACAGACAGACAGACCGACAGACAGACAGACCGACAGACAGACAGACCGACAGACAGACAGACAGACAGACAGACAGACCGACAGACAGACAGACCGACAGACATTTTTCCCCATCTCAATACCCTACTTTCCAATTTTTAATTTTTCAATATTTATCTAACTATTTTATTTAATTTTGACTTTTTTTTGTTTTTCGGGATATTTTTAAGATGTATTAAGCCTTCTTTCATGCTTTTTTCTTCTTTCTCTGATTTTTACTGGGAAAGTAGGCTAAAAACAGGAAGAAAAGAAATTTTGTATTGGCGAAACTGGGGGAGGGGGGGGGGACAGCATTCTAATCTCATTCATTAATTTGTTTCTCTGCTTAAGTATAAACAAACAACATAGAATATGAAAACAGAAAGCCCAATGAGCAAAGTCTGTGCGCATGCGCAGTCGCTGTGGCAAATTTGTGATATCCGCGATTTAACGTCTACTTACAACTGTTGGATATGTTTTAGTCTTGATTGAATTTCATTTCCTAAGACAACTTTGGAATAACTGTTAGATCTGTTCTAACCTTGCAATTGTAGTCCGAGATAAACAAACCCTATGAGTTTAGAGTAAGGATTTAAGAATTTAGGGAAAATTAGTGATTTTCAGACTTTAATTACTGCGGCCCATGATGTCCCTGGGGGTTGGATTTTTGTATATGAATTTAATGGTCCCCCAACAATATGTATACAAAATATCATTACCGTAGCCCCCCGGGGGGCTGTGATAGAACCCCGGGAAGGTACAATTTGGGGGGTAAAAACGAGGGGGGAAGGGGAGGGGATCAAATGGCGCAAAAGGCACATCAGTAGGGCATAAGGAATGTGTGTGCGAAATTTCAGCTTGATTCCTTTTTTCGTCTGAGCTGTAGCCCTGTCAAAGAAAGCGAAAACATTTTGGAACAGCGATTTTATAACTTTAATACCTCCTCCCCCTGATGGTCTAGGGGATTGTATTTTGGTTTACAGCGTCAGGGGCCACTAGAAATTGAGTGTACCAAAAATCAACTCCGGGGGTGTTCATGGGGCTGAGATACAGAAGGGTGAAAAACCCAAAAAACCCCAATTCGTTCTATCGCGTAATCTTGTTCTTGGTCGCTTCATTTTCTTTCGTCTTTGGCGGTGGATTTCCTTCTGTTGGCTGCTGACGTTCGGTTTCCTTGGCGGGGCGGGACGCTCCCGCGTCCCGTGAACATAATTTCTGAAGTTAGCGCAAAAACGATAGATAAAATCATTCACAGCCATGACCAACTACAACTATAAATTTAACCAGTCCCAATTTCTTCACTACCACATGCATTATGCATTGATAACAGCATATTTGAATAACGATATAAATGTTTTGTTCCTAACTTTTAATGATTTTCTGAAAAAAAATATGAACGAAGCATGGTTACACTGGATTTTACTTTTTGTTTTTGTTTGTACAATCGATGGTGTTTAAAGAATAAAATTATTTTTCACTTTTTAAAGCAATTTTGAAGTCGGTTCTATTTTTTTTTCTACAATTTTTTTTTTTTTTTTTTGTGAAACAGTTCCATATCAAAAACAAACCCATAATAGAGATGCAAAATATACCAGACAGCGTGGTTAAAACACCCAGAGACTGCAGTTTCGTTCTTATTAAAACTCATCAGTCTGGATTAGTATATAACCGAGCTGGGTGGCAGATGTCATCTCATTGAAGCTGAGAGTGCCAACAAACTAATAGATAAAATAATTTATCACACCACGGAGTGTCATTCAATGGCGCAAACTACGCCACTGAAATTTTTAAGGAGAGCTCTGTGTTTTTAACGTGTATTTTTCTCTTTTATTTTTTGGAAGAAGGTTCTAGATCTTAGGCAGAGGGAGAAGGCGGTGTGTTTGAGGGGCCATTAAGGGGGCCCATATGCAAAATTGTAGGGGGGGGGCCCAGATATTTTCCCCATGGTTTAGCAGCATATTTCCCCATAGAAACCGATTTCAGGACAAATTAGAGTCATTAAAATTTAACATTTTTAAATAACTTATTCATTAATGGCTGGAGAAGAAAGGATTTTACATTTTTGCAAAGAAAAAAGCACTAAAAGTAAGAAAGTTCTAATTTCTCAGGGGGGGGGACTCGAGCCCCCCTCTTGCCCCCCTATATGGGCTCCTTGAGGCCATCGTTGCTCTTAAGGGCGGCTATGGGGATGAGTCCCCCTGCTATCTATATCTATATATTTATTTATATGTACATAACGGGAGTAGAGAAGCTTATCTCCTTTTTCCTTCTTTTTCCAGACGATATATTTACTCCAGAAGAAGCAATAAACTTCGTCGGAATAGGCCATTTTCAGGTGAAGCTGACACTTTTGTCTGGATTCGTTTGGGTGAGTATCGTTTTCTGATCGAGAACAAACGGTTTCATTGTTCTACGCACATCCTCCAAGTAATGGAACGATTCGCTTCCAATTCATTCCCTTTACCTGTAACAATGGAACATTTTATTTGAAAGTTGGAAAACAATGAAAAAACAGAGCTTGCAAATTGTAGCAACAAGCCATGAAAGATCTTGTTTCACAATTTCCCACCTTTTATGCTCGAGCGCTAAAAGATTTATTTAATGTTTTTCAATTTTAAAGTTGTCCCGTGATGGCTGTTAGCTGTTACGCTTGTTTGTTTGAATGCGAAAAGAACGTAAAAAATATTTTTGTTTGATTGGCTACTTCCTGGCATGCGATTGTTTGTTGGAAGAATTTAAAGGTCGTGCACAATGAAAAGATGGATATAAAAGTCGATATCATCTATCGAAAGTGTTAAATTAAGTGCTCGAGTGAATAGGAGCACCTTGATGATATAATGGATTTATCGCTATGAGAAACTAAGGATTTCGTAGTTGGGGACATTCTCTATCTCTATGGCAACCCCAGTATTTCCTGCCATGATTTGTCAGTTACATGGAAACTGCTTATATGGAGAAACCATATACATCTATATACATAAATGGCTACTTCTGTATGTGTCCGGGGTAATCTTCAAAACTACTGGACGATTTTAACCATTTTTTCACCATAGATTGCTACACTCTTGGGAAGAAACATAGGCTATAATTTATGATGGAAAACAGTAAATTTCATGTAATTTCTCCATTAAATGATACAATGACAAAGATTCGTTGCTTTACAGCAGCAATACTACACTGTAAAAACGATTCAGAAACGTCCCTGGAAAAAAATAGGCATATGATGTGCCCAATGTATGCCAGTAACATTCCTCGCAAAACCCAGGAACGTTTTCCGTTAAAATTCAGTAACTTTCCTGAAAAATTCAGAAATCTTTCCGTTTACAGCCAGTCATGCCACTGGAACTTCAGAGTAACCTTAGGTAGTGATAATATAAAAGCTTGGAACCTTCCTGCTTTATCAAGACAGTTCCAAACACAGTATTGCAAACATGGCCAAAGCTAAGCCAGAATTGCATATAAATATCAAGCATCTCACCTGATTGCAATTCTCGCAAAGCTACGTAGTCCATGCTCATTCGCTCCCTATGGGAGTTTAGACAGCATGGACGAGCCGCAATCGTACTGAAATCGGTACATCTTATAAATGATTTCAGTGATTCTTTAAACTGGGAGCTAAAAATATGTTTTCCAACAGAGAAAAGTCTGCATTCGGACAACTTGTAGCAATTCAGGAAACTTTTTTACAAGGATACTTGATGTTTCCAGGAAGTGTATAAAAACTATTGAAATCCCGAAACGTTACACGGAAATAGTCAGTAACGTCTCGGAAATTTTTTACAGTGTAATAGTAATCATAATGAAAATTTTGAATCAAGGCTTTTCTGGAGCAAGCATGAAATTTATTGCATTCTGAGGATTTTTGTCCTCATTTATGGCAATAATCGATAGGGGTGCTAAGTAAAAAGACAATTGATTTCGGCAACAATTGGAAAATAGAAAGCGTTTATGGTCTAAAATTACTCAGGCCGGGGATATTTCGATAATTAGGAATCTGACGCGGTCGTCTCATTTTTGGCTTGAATAATTTTATTTTGGTAATCCTGATGATTTATAGTAACATGTGAATAGATATTTCCGGTCTCTTTGTTTAGATTTGTAAAGAAAAATACCTCTCGCGCGTTACTAAATGTATATACTAATTTCATAAAAATAAGAAAATAGCAATAATTTTTTATAACAATTCATTTATAACGTAAGGCAATTTTTTTCAACTGGCGCTGTTTTTTCAGTCAAAAACTACGTAAATATGTTTCTCGACTTTCACCATGTAACCAAAATTTCACTAATAAAAATGAATCATCAAAACTTTTGTTAAAGTGTAAAACAATCCGATAAATAAATCAGGCAAATACATACAGAAACTTCTATTAATTTGTCTTTGTGCACAATTTCAAACACTCGCCAAGATTTACTACTTATTTCGGATGAAAAAGTTAAGCATCATTTAATGATCACCAAAAGTGTATCTGTATTGGGCGGCAATATCTCTTTGACGAAAAAAAATTAAAAACAGACCGTTTTACAAAGTAAGGATAGGAAGCATTTTATCCAGAGTATCCCAAAATGATTTCCGCTAGTTTGGTAACATTTTTAATCGCACCAAGAACACACAACAGTTGAAATTTCCCAAAATAACTGAAGCAAGTATATTGTGACTAGCAAAAATACCCGGCGTTGCCTGGGTCAGTAATAATTATGAGAAAAAATCGTTACTTGCTTTTGTTTTCTGGTTTAAATGAAAGAATTTAAAACACATCTTTTTGACGTGATTAAAAATCGAGTTTCTTCCTTACCCATAAAACTAAAATAGCAATAAGTATAAAAAACAAAATAGTATTGATTTTGAAACGAAAGCACTATATTTAAGCATATACAAATTTCCAAAACATGAAATTATTCTTCTCATGTTTAAAAAGATTAAGCTGTTGATACTTTTTTTTTTTTAACATGGAGTCTAAAACCTTTTCTGTATTGCTATTGAAGTTGCTCGTAATCCCCTTATACTTGCTTTAGTTATTTTGGGAAATTTCAATCATTGTGGGTCCTTGGTGCGATTTTACTGAATTTGCGGGAATCGTTTTGGGATACCTTCGATGATGCTCCCTCTTTCTTTCCTTACTTTGTAAAACGATATGATGTTAATTTTCGTTACAAAGATATTATCGCCAGGTGCTGAGATACTTTTGGTCACCATAAAATGGCGCTAAAGAGTTTCATTCGAAATGTTTCCAAAATAAGTAGTAAAATTTTTCGATTGTTTGAAATTGTGCAAAAAGGAAAATTAATGGAAGTTTTTGTGCTGTTTATGGATTTGCCTAATTTAGTTGCTGGATTATTTAACACAGTAAAAAAAGTTTCTTAAAGATTCTTTGATTGGCGATATTTTGTTTACATGGTGAAAGCTGAGAAACATTATGACGTAGTCTTCGGCTTCAAAAACAGCAACGTTGAAAAAAACTGCCAAATGCATCAGCTACGGAAATCTTTCTGCAAAAATTTTGGCGATCTGCTGGTTGATTGGATAATGAGTAAGTGTTCAATCAGCATAAATAATAATAAAAACCATTAATTACATTAAAGTTCCGTTTAAATGGAAAAAGATCAGCCAAATCATGTATTATTTGCCAATCTTGTGCAAAAATCTTACTTCAAGATTTGACTTGAGAAAAGCCTTGAGCAATCACGAAAAGCAAAGAAAGTCAACAATACAACAATTGTCGCTATCGACAGGGAGTTGAGATGATACACTAAATACTGTATTGAGTTTAGGAAAGCCTTCGAACATGGAACTAAAAAGCTCATAACTCGTTTTTTATTCTACTTAGAAATTTCGAACAGGTGCCATCTTCAGCAGAAAAATCAGAGCTTTCGATGGACATATAATGTAAATATGTGCAAGTATTTTTTCATCCCAATATTAGAGAATTTATACAAAAATTGTGTTTTATTGCCCCCCTAAGGGGGTTTTGCCCCCCATAACGGGACGAAAACTACCCTATGTGTTTTTCTGATGCATAAGTTATATTATTGTAAAGTTTCATCAAAATCCGTTCAGCAGTTTTTGCGTGAAAGAGTAACAAACATCCATACATCCATACAGACAAACTTTCGCATATATAATAGTAGTAAGATTACGTTAGGCTACATTTGTTAAAACCGTTTGTATTTGAATAGCCATATGGAGAAAGGTTTAGACTATGTTTTTCTTCTTCTTTTTTTTTTAAAGAAAAATATATTAACTGATAAATCTTAATTTCATATTTTATAAATTCTTCAAATTTTTATATGCTTAAATGTCCTTCTTTCGTTTCTAACTGGATACTATTTTGTTCTTTATACTTATTGCTATTTTAATTTTATGGGTAAGAAAGATGCTCGATTTTTAATCACATCAAAGCGGTGTGTTTTCAGTTCTTTCAGTTAAAACTTTTGGGAAAATGAAAGTATTTTCTGGGTCCATGTTATTTATTTATTTTTTGCTTCTTCTATCAATTTCAGTGCCTAAAAGTACTACTTTTGACTGAAAGAAACAACCCCATTATTACTGATCCAGGCAACGCCGGGTACGTTTGCTAGTTATTTTATAAAATAGGGTCGTTTCCCAATTTTGAAAAGTATTTTTTTTCTGAAAGAGCACGCTTAAAAACATAGGATCTGGCCAATTTTTTTTAAAATAATTTGACTTTTAATACTAAAAATAATAAAAAAAAAATTAATCGGTGCGCTTTTATTGTTTATGCTTCTGCCGATGACATCACAAATGATAAAATGCCATCCTCTGATGCCATTCACAGAACGCAATATTTAATTCACTTCTTTACTCAGATGTGTTGGCAACGATTTGGTTGATGGCAAGCGTAGAGCGTAGTATTTAACTCGCTTCTTGTTTATCATAACTTGGAAACGCGGTAGACAGATGCGCCAAAGTACATCATTTGTGACGTCATGAAGACCACGCCTTATTTGCAAAATCGGACATTTTAAACTATTAATTAAAAATTAAGCGTTGGGAAAATGAAAGTTTTTTTTCGCTCCATGTTATTTTGTTTTTGTTTATTCTATCAATTTTAGTGACTGAAAGTAGTACTTTTGACTGAAGGAAACAACCCCATTAGTGGACTTTCGACTTTTACGAGCCATTAAATAAAGTCAAAAGTTCCATTAAATTGTAAAATAATCCACCAAATAAATATATCAAGCCACAGATATCTTTCGCTCCTGCAAACATATTTCTCGAACATACGCCTCAAAAACGTATTCTAGGGGGTTTTGACGTTTTGTATTTCGAATAAAAATATAGCACCGTGAAAAATAGGGGGAGGAAGTAATTAGAATTTTATAAATGTTGTAAATTCGTTGGTCTTTATAAAAAATTTTAAAATTCAAAATGTTAAACGTTCTAAAGGTTAAAAAATTTAAATAGTAGACATTTTTTTCTTTCCCTTCTACATTCCATCTCATTTTTAGAAAGTTACTTCTTTTTATCAAGTGGGTCATTTTTATGGCCCTCAGCGCCTAGGGTTGGGAGCGCAGATTGCGCCATTGAAATTTTTAGGGGGAGGGGTGTTTTAAGGGGTATTTTCTTTTTTTGGGGGGGGGGGAAGGAGTCTTGCTTTTTCAGGGGAGGGGGTTTTTACGATTTTTTAGGGGAGGGGTGCGCTTTTGCTAGAAGGGGAATGGGCACCCCTGTGGCCCTTCACTATTTTCGTTCATTTAACTCCTTCAAAATGTGTCAAGGAGTGTTTTAAATGCGCAAACGAGTCACCCTGCTATTGCTGTTGGTACCTTTATTAGCGCGGTTCACCCAATAAGGAACCAAAAGGCATCTTAACTACATTTCCCAGGCTCCATTGCATCCTAAGACACCGTTTTTTCCCCCTAGGGCGAAAAAAATCTACCCCTTAGGCACCTCTGATTTTTACAATGTAGATATTATAAAATTAGATCCAGGAAAAGATACGAATTTACGCAAACGAAAAAAAAAAATGAATAACGAAATGCAAATTTGTCTCACTGTTCCCATAGTAAGTGAGAATGGTGAGACACATATTTTTTGAATTAGGGATCTTCGAAAGAATTAAATTTACCTGGAAAAACGTGAATGTTCATTGCCGTTTGGTTTTGGTATGAGCTATTGCCTTTGGCAAAGTAAAAACGTTTGGGGGTGTTCCGGTTGAATATTTGAGGCAGTAAGAAGCAAAGGGATGTAAGTGGATGTTTTCAAATCTTAAGCAAAACATATTTAAAGTTGCAGTCCTAGCAGACTTCCATTGAAAAGTTTTTCTAAATCATGTTGTACAACAGCACCAACTAGGGCTACTAGCACTACTATCTTTTGCCCCAAAACATATGAGAGGTTTACCTACCATTTGTACTGGTTATCTCAAAATTTTTTTAATTTGTGTACGTACATCCCTTTGCTTTTCACTGCCTCATTTCAGAAATCTGGCAAACCTACATGGGTAACCGCTATTATTATTACATGTAATCGCTCTGATTTTCCCTACCTCAGTTTTGCTTATTTTAAAGAGTTTAAAGCTCAACGTGATGTAAACCATGGCCTGAATAGATGGTTTTGGCGCGTTCGGGACTTGACAATTTATGAATTTTCTGTGCTAAACCGATGCGACTTTGATCTGCTCTTGAAATTCTCGAGAAATTCGAAGCTTCATATGCGGCCCATTTTGACCGCAAGAGGCGCTGAACGGATTCATGTGCATCAACCAATTAATAGCAAGTTTCAAAGTTGGTTTATATTTGATTGGACGTCGCCCATTTTGACCGTAAGAGGCGCTGAACGGAACCCTGTGTATCCACCAATAAATGACAACGTTAATGGAAAGCATGGATTCCCTTTAGCACCCTCTCGGCCTATAAGCGTAAGCGAAATTTAGTGGGGTCATGCACAGACAGATGGACTTTAGGTCCAACAAATTCAGTTTCTATAAAACTGCTAATTAATTAAAATGCACACATATTAAAAGTGATTTAAATATTAAAAAAAATAATAATACATGACGTCAGAGTGGCTCTTGATACAGCTTTTATTCCCGTTTGTCACTGTCTAATACTTAAAAGATTTCATATTATCCTGCCAAGCATTCAATATTTTAAAATGCAGTAACTTCTCGATAACTCGAATTCTTAATGCTCAAATATTCATTTATATAGGAATTTTTCATTAGGTCCCAAACTCTTGAGAAAGTTGTTTTAACTTCTCACAACTCAAACTACCAATAACTCAAAGATTTTTGCCGGTCCCTTGAGACTTCGAGTTATTGAGAGCAGGGGCGTCTCGAACTTTAATTTTTGGGAAGGCGGAAATTCTTAATTTGCTGAATGGAACTCAAAATTTTTCCAAATGACGACAGTTTTGCCCAATAGAACTCCAAATTTTGCTGCATTGTCGGACTAAATTTGCCGAATCAGGAAATTTTGGAAGGTCACAGTGACCTCCCTTCAGCGAGTAAACAGATTGGTTTATGAAATATAGGGAGATCCAAAACTCAGGACCAACTTTAAAAGTGAATAATTTGAAAACAAATGAAGATAAAAAGATGCGGTTTGCACTGAACGAATCAAAAAGAAGCCGGGTTTTGTGCGACAACGAAACAAAAATAGTTCTGATTTCGACCAACAGATGGCACTATAGCCTTTTTTTCACCACATTCTTATAATACAGTTTTAAACGGGCTTCTTATGGACAGCATTTCGATGCATTTTAGCTTCGACTACCATTACCTGCTGCCGTTGCTCCTTTTTTTTTTATCGTTTGTTGCTTTGCATGATCCTATATCAGAAATCCGACAGCGCCATCTGTTGGTCGCCATCAGAACTATTTTTGGTTCGTTGCCAGACAAAACCCGGCTACTTTTCCATCTTTTAATGCAAACCGCATCTTTTTATCTTTATTCGTTTTGGAGTTATTCATTTTTCAAGTTGGTCCTGACTTTTGGATCAGCCGGTTACCTTTCTCTAAACGTTGACGGGAATTCAATGGCTATTCATTATTTTTCTTTTCTTTTCAGATGGCCCGGGGTTTCGAAGCAGTTGTGATAAAATATGTAGGAAATTTGGTCGCCTGCAGTTGGAATATCGCACGGTGGCACAATGCTCTCATCACCACAGTAAGTGTTCCACACCTCATCTATTCTTAAACATCAAATATTTTCGGCCAGCAATTTAATACTGACTCACTCAGAAGGTCTCTCAACAAATTTTTATGTTGTCAGTATGGAGAAAACTCAGTTAAATTCTAAGAAAAGTACCGAAAAGGGAACTGAATCTTAACATTTATGGGTTAAAACTAGGGATTTTTCTGCTTAATCATTTACAGTAGTTTTCTGAGCCTGAAACCAAAATAATAATAATAATTTAAATTCTGAAATTTTGAATTCAAATTATGTTTTTCACTATTACGAGCTGCGACAGGACCCTACTCATTGGAGTTATTGTTTGTAGAAACGGCTCCTCTCCCCCCAAGCCTGCCCCTCCTCTTGAGCGATTACGTGTGTATAGTTGTGTATGTGTTTGTCTATGTGTAGGCTTGTGTGTGTGCGTAGACCTGTGTGAATGCACGTTGGCGTGTTTGTGTGTAAAGGCGCGCGTGTGTGTGAAACTATGTATGTGTGTGAGTGTGTATGTGTATGACTGTGTGTGTGTAGGACATGGACGCCACCGACCAGGAGAAGCGGATTCCGGGAGACATTGCTCAGGACCGGAGGAGCCGTGCCTGCAGAGGACTTTGGGTTTGAAAAAGGAACCGGAACGTCAAGGACGGTCAAATGAAAACAACTAGCAATCGTGTCTGCTCCAAAAAAAAAAAAAAAAAAAGACTACAAACCATCATCTGATTCCGATACATTTTTAGAAGCTGCTTTCAGGGAAAAGTCAAAAAAATTCTATTACATACCAATCTTTCAGATATTAAAAATTTCAAGTTTCTTAGCCTACCACTAAATAGTATTCTGCCGGGGGCAGAAAAATGCAGTATCTGCAGAAATGAGTTCTCGAGATAATTGAAGAAATGCAGTTTAGATTCAATACTAACAACATGAACATGTTGGAACAAGACGCTTTTTTCGCTGTAATTGAGCTAAAAGATACTCATGAATCCATGCTATGTTAAACAATGGTAACTGAACTAATTACTATAAAATTAATATGCAAATTTCACATATCATTTCCAGTTGTTAGATGAAAAAATTATTTTGTAAACTTAAAGACATTTTGAGAAGACTTTCTTTCTCCCAGAATGTGCAAAATCTGCTTTTTACCTGTATATTTAAGCCCGTTGTGTGAAAAATCCCTATTTGAAAATGGACGTCATAACACATCAAAAAGAGTAAATGTCAGTCATTAACGATCACTTTTTCACTATCCGAACTTCGCAGGCTTGTGAAATCAACCAATTTCAGTCATTTATTTATAATCAGCAAATTTTAGCCAATTATTTGGTTGAAAGAAGTTTTTTTAAAGTTGAATTTTCTTTTATCCTTGAGCGAATTCATTTCATCTGCCAATAGTTTTGGGCTCTAGCTGTCTTGTCCCCGCGTGTGATTCAAAGTTTAAATCAAAGTGGTAAGGCCGTGGACAATACGCTTTAGATTTAAAAAAAAAAACTCTAATTTGAATTCCGAAACTTTGAATTCAAATTATGTTTTTCGCAATCACGAGTTGCGACAAGACTCTACTGGTTAGAGTTATTGTTTCTAGAAATGGCTCCCCCGCCCAAGCATGTCTCTCCTCCTGGGTGCTTACGTGTATATAGTTGTGTGCGTAGGCTTACGTGTGTGCACGTAGGCGTGTGTATGTGTGTAAAGGCGTGCGCGCGTAGGTGACTGTGTATGAGCATGCGTGTGTAAGACATGGACGCCACCGCCCAGCAAAAGTGGATTCCGGGGGAGAGTGCTCAGGACCAGCTGCGCCGCCGCCGGTGCACAGTGGTCGATTTCACAAATCTAGCTGGACAAAAATACTTTGGTTTGTCAAACCGAGTTAAAAGCTTTAATTCGGTCGTTATATTGATAGTAAACATAAAACTACATAAAATAAAAGCGTCAGTAACTAGTATTTTCACATAAAACTACATAAAATAAAAGCGTCAGTAACTAAAACTTTCGTCATCTTCAGCAGAACTACTATCTGAGGAACTGTAGTCTATCTTTTGATTGCTTCTCAGCAACAATGCAGCTTCTTTAGATAGTAAATTCTCATGTTTTTTAGAGTTGCTTCTTAGCTTTGTAATTAAAGGGTCAGACGTAATAAGTAACATATGTATTATGTCTTCCAAAGTTTTTTTGCCTTGAACATTTTCGTGAGAAATGTTCTCGGAAAGCTTAGAAATCTTTATTTCGAGCCTCTTGCGCTTCTTCAGAAAGTTGTCCTATATGTAGAATGGCATGCTCAATAATTTGTCTTCCATGAATTAACAACTTATGCACACTAGCCGGCATAAAATACCAGTTATATAGTTGAACATACCGTCTCGCAGTGTCAAAAGTAAACTTTTCAAATTCGTCTTCATTTATTTCTTGTTCACTAGAAACGGCTTGTAAAATTATTGAAAAACGCTGTACAAGTCCAATGTCTAATCCCGTTATATCGGATGACAAAGTCGGATTAGCAAAAAATCCGCGAGCAGTGTTTCCGTCATTTGTTGTTCCAGAAATTTGCTTCGGCATATCTACCAAAAGGCCCATTTCTTTTCTAAATCTGTCTTGAATATATTTTTTACGCCTTTTTACCGTTTCCTTACCTTCTTGATTTCTTACTTGCCATTTTTTCACTTCAAGTTTATATGACAAATGAAGAAGACATTTGAAGCATCTGATCCAAGCATGTAAACCTGATAATCCAAATCTGAATTTTGAAAGATCTATTGATTTTTGAGTATGTTTCTCAAGCGCATTCATTTCTTTAGGACAAGCTCTGCAAATGTAACATTTTTGATTAGATTGTTCATTTAGAATGCTACAAATTTTCCCATCAACCATAGTCATTACCAATGATTGTCCTACCAAAAATTCTCTATCATTAATTTTTATTTTTGAAGGACAAAGGCTTGCTATTTAAGATTCTATTTTATCAACTTCTTTCTTGATTAATGTTGGAGTCTCTTTTTCAAAAATCACTTTTTATGGTCTGCAATATCTGGTTGAAGATGGCCGAGGATTTTTCCAGAGCTCCTTTTCTTGACTTTTTAATTGAAGTAGTACTAATGAAATAGTAAACACAGATGAATCATCGTAACACACTTCAGTGCTTTCTTATTGCAGTTTATAAGTGCTTTGACCAGAAGCTCCGTCACATCCCCATTTAAAAATCATATTTATGGAAGAAGTATCTACCGTTAAAAGTTCCTCGAATTTTTCACATTCACTTTGAAAAAGCCGCAATATTGTATGATTTATAAGCGACTGAAGATTTATTTCGGCAGAAATGTCAGTTATATATATATATGTCATCTGGATAACTTTTTCTCTTTGATTTTAATACTTTTTCATAACATGGATCTATATTTGCATTCTGATTTTTAGCTAATTTGTGTGTTTCAATGTACTGACTTTTTGTCAGTTTTGTATTTACATAGTAGGCTAAAGCTTTTGGTCAGGAGTTAGTTTCACCACTTTATTTGTTACGGTTCTTTTTAAAGCCGTTTTAATTCTAGTAGCTCTTTTTGGTGACACATTTACTTGTTGTAAGAGTTCTGCAGCATCTCGTTTTTCTGAAGAACGAAGACTAATTTGAGCGGCAAAAACTAATTGCTCTGAACTACTATCTTAAATAACAGATGCGACCTTACGTTTTTTAGTTTTAAGGCCTGAATTTTCAAAAGTTGTTGTAGGTCGATCGCGAGCTGCAAAATTTTGCTGTATTTTTGAAGATCACGGAAGCCTTATGACAGCTTCTTTAACAACTCTTTCATCAAATATAATATCACTTTTTAATCAAATAGAATGTTTTGGCAAGAAAGTTTTCTGTGACGAAGAGCAACGCTTTCATTTGTCTTTTACATGTACACAAAAATTATTTACAGTATTTACACTTATTACTTAGCTTAATATCATTCTTACAGTCATTCAAGTTTAAAGTTTCAATCACAAAATTATATACACTATTCGAGTCCTTATTTAGAAGCCAAACATCAAAAAGAATTTTCTTTTTTAATGAAACCATTAAATCAGCATAAATTCACACGCATTAATAATAGGAAAATATATTTGTTTCACTTACATATGCAGAGGCGAACGTTATTACTACCATCTGCACTGCATTCCAAAAAAAAAAAAAAAAAAAACTGTAGAATAGTTATAAAAATTACTTATAGTTGCCAAAGGCAAAAAAAAAAAGGTTTAAAAATAAACAGCAGACGACATTCAACAGCAGACGATAGTTAAAAAAAAAACATTAACTGAAGGGGAAAGGAAATCAAACATGATCATCTTTATTGAATAGAAATTTAGTTTTTGGCACCATGATTCATGAAAATTGATAATACTCGTATGGCCGGATGGATCCGGCTATAGTATTTTGCCCAGATGTTTTTAGATATACCAGGTACATAAAAACGTAAATTAGAAGGCGGAGGCTCGTGGAGAATTTTTTTGCTACTCGAATAACTTTTGATGAAATGGTGTATTATTCGTCACTTTTTATCTTGGAAAAAAATGCATCTAAAACTCGCATTTAATTAATGAAACTGATAAATAATGTTAACATTGGATAACCCAATGACAATATATAAACATAAATAATTTAAAATTAGGCACACAAATTTTAACTATAATCAATTATCTTCCATGTAGAAGGTCACAAAATGCACTTTTGCTAAATGCGAACTTCAACCCACTACAGGAAAAAATTCAGGAGCTTCCCGTCCAAATTAGACATGCTTCCCTGATTTATAGGTATTTAAGTTTCTAATAAAATATTAGTTATCGCGAAAAAACAATGATGCAATTTTGATTTTTGTCCAGCTAGATTCAATAAATCGACCACTGTGCGGTGGACGGTGGTGCTGCAGCCCTGGTCCAAGCTGAAAAAGGAACCGGAACATCAAGGACTGTCAAGTGAGAACAATAAGCAATCGTGATTGCTCAAAAATAGACGAAAGAAGTTGCAGGAAAAATACAAAATGAGGACGAAACTTTAAAGGAGGATCATATTTTGAGAGAACTTACATTTAGGGACTTGAAACTGAAAAACGGATTTTTAGGGGAAAAGGTAAAGTTGGCGGATGACCTTGAAGCGGAAACATCATTTGTGCTATTTGCAATTATCTTCTCTACATAGTATAAAATGAAGTCTCGAAGAAGCGTCTGTTTGTTTGAACTCGCAAAACTCGAGAACGACCCGGCCGATTTTGCTGAAATTTTCACAGTTTGTTCCTTTAAGTCCTGAGAAGGTTTGCAGACCAGTTCGAAAACAATTCGATGAATAGTTCTTTTTTTATTCCAATTTAGGCTCAATTTTCACATAAATTCCCGAATATGGGGGTGAAAAATTACTCGCAATTAGTAATATTACATATCGTTGGAAAGGGAAGAATTTTCCGCGTTCTACGCAATTTGTTCCAATGCTCTAACTTAATTGCGGCGGGAGTTTTTTACGTTTTTAGCTCGAATTTTTTTAGGCTTAGCTGAAATTTAGGCACTACTTTCTTCATTAAATCCATCAATAAAAAGTGAAGGAATTGTCCACCAGTTTTTTTTTTTTTTTTTTGACAGCATTGGAAAGAGCTGTTTTTTTTACTCCAGATCTAACTCGACCTAAGGTCGAACGTTTAACCCTCTATCTCCATTAGAAAAAAAGTTACAAGCGAATTAAATGAAGTTCAAAAATCTGTTCTCTATTCAAGTTTTTAACCATTTTATTTTGCGTTTCCACGGTAACGCTTTTTGAATTTATTGCTTATTTCCATCTTTCTCATTTTCAATTCTTAAACTTATTTTATTTTGTGTTTCCATGGTTACGCATTTTAAATCCATCTTTCTCATTTTATTTTAATTCCTTAAAAGTACTTTAGTATCTGTCGTCATTGTTTGGCGAGAAAATTTTGCATGATGGTTTTTTTTTCTTTCATTTAATCCTGGTTATTGAAGATACTTCACTTGACACAATGGTTTTTTCAAGGTAGACCGGGCAAAGCCGGGCAATGCAGCTAGTCATACATATAATATCGAATTCACTGGTCGAGTAACACTCTTGACGTCATCAACAATGAAACTCGCGCCACGGCATGATACTTTGATAATATTTCCTGGCAAAGATTGACATGCAGGAAAACGCCTTATTTTGACAAAGCTGAACTGTATTCGGTATTAACTGTTTTACTGGCAAGATTCATTTTAGGAGAATGAAGAAACGAAAAAGTGGTCAAAAACGAACGCATTCTTCTGGAGTTTTGGGTTCATCCACTGGGGTTAGGATCAAAATTTCAACCGTCAAAATATCACCAAGCAGGCAATTGCTTCATTCAAATGTAGAAGCAATTTTCACCCGTCATACCGATTTTCTAGTTTTGTAATAGATAGGATCAGCGAGAACGCTCCTCTTACTACTCGGCGCTTTCTGGCTGATTCTACCTACTACAAATGATGTTTCCGCGTTAACCCTTTCAGACGTGCTGTTCAGTATACCGGACATGAACTTTAAACAGCTTGTAATCATTTATTAATTGAATAAATTACTCGATTTTTTTCGTAGTTGACTCTTTACAGTCTGTTTACTATTATCTGTACAAGAATTTTTCATTTTGGGATTGACAATATAAAGAAATAGGGGTTGGGAGAATGCGACTGGCTCATTTTCCCAACCACGGATTCTCGCCCCAAAAGCGAGTTTTTTTTTCTTCTGATTTTTTAAAAATACATATAATCTTATATTAATCATTTCAAAAGATTATATTATGTTTTATTATTGTTTAGATAATATTTTGCAAAGAAGATTGCTTGATGTTTCATCGTTTTATTATCTGAAATATGCATTTCAATAACATATGTCCGGATTATTAGACGTGTCATAACTCTTTTAATTTCTCACCTATAAAGTTGAAATTTTGTCTATAAGATACTCTTTGTCATAGTACACTGTCTACCAAATAAAAACACTTTTGGTTTAGAGTTCCAAAATCTCGTCTGAAAGGGTGGTCGTTCGCCATCTCTCCGTGATCAAGCTTTATTACTACCGGAAGCACAGACAACCGTAAACATTTTCGGGTTTGTTTGTTTTTAGTGTATTTTTAAACACTCTTCAGCTGTTTTAAGGGTTGATCTCAATTAATGATGGCTGCGTTACGTCTCCCAAAATGATTTTAAAATTCTTTTTTTTTTTACTCCTGCGGGTTATGTATTTGCATCAAGTTACACAAACCCGATTATACTCCTCAAGCATTGCTTAATCCATTTGGCAATTTTACGATTTCCATTCCACAAAACAAAAGGAGTGATATTCCACGTCTTTGTTGTTACTTGAGCTCAAATGAAGACATTTATGTTTTATATCGCTGTTAATATGAAAATCGCCATCATGAATTATTCAAGCAACAATTTGTTGTTTACTCAGCGTGAAATTTCTGATTTAAGCAACGTCGAGTCTTAGCATCAATGAGTGCTCAGATCGACGACGAGCACGAACGGTGAGAGTTTTGAAGAGGAGCAGCACTTTGTTTCTCTCTTTGGCAATGATGTCCAATGTCACGTTTTCTTTTTGTGGGTAAGATTTCTCGCTTACCACATCATGTATAGCAGTGGCAGCAAGTATTTTGAATGGTCAATGCGGGCAACCTGACCAGAAAATGAGCACTCAGGCGGAATTTAATTTTCAGAAATTTATACTACTCATAATCCCACATTTGGTACACGACTAGAACTTATGTTTGTAGTTACTGATTTAGCATAAAGATGGCACAACTGAAATTAGCCTGCTTTACAATATGTTCTATTACGCCATCTACAATCTAACCGATTAACTATATTTAGGTTCGCTTAATAAACAAACATACAAAAATTATGTTTTCAGAAATTGTGTATTTAAAATTAATTTGTGAATCATTCAACCATCTAGAGAGAGCTCTTTCACTCCTGATGCAAAAAATGTGTATCCTCTTTCCCAGATGATCTAAAATAAGTTTTGCGTTATATACTTCACTTATTGTTTCCACCAGTTTTTTTAACTCCAGATTTTGTTACATAAAATTGAAATTATGTAACGCAACGGAAGCAAACCATAAAGCGTACGTTAACATTAGAAACGTGGGTGAGAACAAATATGTCGCGCCTGCGAGGACTAATAAATTTGGTCAGGAATCAAGGAGAAAACTTTCGAGATTCAAAGAGTTAATCCCATTTCAATTGAAGGTTATCTAAAAGGTATCTAGCTTTCATCTGTACACCTCTCAGGAGGGGGGCGGAGCTGGGAAGAGTTGGCGCTGTTTATTTGTATTTCCTTGCGCTGAATCGAAAAAAATCCATTACCGAATTTCAAGAGTTTTTTTTGTATAGAAAACAACTTGGGTCATTCCATTTCAATTCAACGAGCCTCTCAACCTGACCATCATCGATATCTGCAAAACGTTCAGATTTGATTTCAATCCCGTATTGAAAGAAAAAAAAAAAAAATCTGAGCTCCCACGGGAGTTAGAGTCGTGCTGGGTGTCATTTTAAAGCTCTATGCACAGGCTTTCATATATGTCACTTGGCAAGGATGCGTGACATTCATATTTCCAGGTGATGAAAATCACTCTATTTGGCCTTGATTATTTTCAAAAGTATATTTTTTGAAATAAAAAACAAAACAAATACTATATATATATATATATATATATATATATATATATATATATATATATATATATATATATATATATATATATATATATATCGCTGTAAAAATAAAACCACTGGTCAGAATGACGTCAGATTTCAACAGCATATTATCGAAGAAGGGGGAAAACGTATGGCAAATGAAAAATAAATAGTTGAAATTTTTAGCAATAGATGGCGCTGTACTTCATAATTTAATGCGCATGAAAGCTGTCTTGATTTACATATTTTTTCGAAGAGACTGGTGCCTCCGGTCCTGTTACTTGTACCGTAACTGGTAAGCGCTGTGAATGCCTTTCGCGCAACCACGTCATTCCAGCTCTACTGCAGCGCGGATGAGTGGATGAAGTCATTTTTATGCAAGATGGCACACCTCTGCACATCGCGAATCCAGTGTAGCAGCTGCTGAAGCGCCATTTCGGAAATGCTATAATTATCAGCCGCCATTTCCAGGGGCGCCGACTTGCAAAAATTATTGAGGGGGCTAGACGTCACCGGTGGTCCTGGGGTTATGAACTCCCACGGCGCTCCCCCCCCCCCCAACTTTTCCCCCAAAAAAAGTTCAGATCTTTTGAACCTTGAAAATGCCAATTTATATATTTTCTGGTGTATGTGATTTATACTAACAAACAATATGTGGCATGTCGTTTTCAAAGTCAATCTAAGAATTTGTATACAAATTTTCTGGTTCAATTAGATCATGTCGCTTATCTTCAGTGTGGGACATTTTTGCAGTTCTATTTTGGGGGAAGTCGTGCAGTTCCGTGGCTAGGCATTGATATAAGGTGTAGGGCACTTGACTTGCATGGAAGGGCGCCTAAATACCCAGCACCTAAATACCCAGTGCGCCTAAATACAAAAAAATATTGGGAGGGTGGGGGGCATGCCGCGGGTTTAACCCCGGGAAATTTTCTAAATTGGAGATGGAGAAAGTAAGTTTTACAGTTTTTTAAGCATTTTAGAGTAATATATTATCAACATTAGAACCCCGAAAACTCTCGCTAACTCGACACATGTTTTGGCTTTGAAAAACGAAAAACAATAAAAAAAAAAAAAAAAGGAAAAAGAAAACCCCACATGTACGGTGTTTTCGTAAAAAAATAGTTTAATTTATAGTATAATAATTTTGTTTTTAGACTATTACAGAATAGTGAATTTATATACAGTAGGGTGGAACGAAAAAAACAAAGTTTTTATTTTCGAATCGTAATAGTGCGGAAAAGTTGCGATTGGTGAAGACTTACAAAACAAAACAAAGATTTTAAAAATCGGATAATATCTTCCGATCCCGCAACGAGCCTGAATATTTGAAAAAATAGAAAATTTCGTGTTTTCTTCGTGATTTTTCAAAAATTTTGTTTTATGTTTCTTTTTAAAGCTCTAAGATGGAAAAGTTACGATTGGTGAAACCTTCAGAAATAAAAAAAAAAATTTGAAATCGAATAATACCTTCAGATCCAGAACCAAGCCTAAAAAATCGAAAAAGTTGAGAATTTCAGGATTTTTCCGAATTTTTAACATTTTTGGATCAATGTACTTTTTCAGGCTACAGAACGGAGAAGTTACGTTTAGTGAAGACTTCAAAGTGAAAAAAAAAATATCTTTTTGAAATAAAACAATATCTTCCGTTCGCGCAACGAACCTACATGTTTGAAAAAATGTAAATTTTAAGCCCTTTTTTCAGCTTTTTTTTTTCTTTTAGTTTAACGATCCTCATAAGTTCGGTATGAGATACTAATGGAAGAACGTTTGTTTATAAAACAAATGTGATATTTCAGTACTAGAGCCTGCCTGTAAATTGTCCACATGGCCCTTTAATCCCGCGATACTTATATTTGTTTATGCCGCTTATTACAGTGTATGCATCTAATACGCCCCATTAGCGAAATAAAGAACCGCAAAAATTTCACAGACGATGCCATTCATGGTTACTGAACAATTCAAATCTGTCGATACTTACCTGACAATCTAAAACAAGTTGTTTGCCCTGTCATTGAAAGAAACTCTTTCTTTGCGCATCCCGAAAACTTATTAATGGCAATGGTGTTTAATGAAAGGGGGCACATAAGAGAACTAGCATTTAAAAACGTCTTAAAAGCCAGAGAATCTGTTTCTAAAGGCAAAAGCATTAGAAACTTTGTCATTCCATCTCTAAATTTCGAAGCAGAAGGTTACACAGAGATTATTAATTGGAACACGACAAAGCTATCTTCTCCACCTTTTCTTCGAAAAGTTCCTAACAAAGACATTGAAAATTTTATTGTAACAGGCACTATACCCGACTGGGATATAAAGCTATTCCTCTGCCATACGCAAGCTGTCGAAAGATGTGTGAAGCTAATGACGGAAGCTTCACTCAAAGTGTGTGGATTAAAATCAAAAGATGGCTACATAAGAGCAACATTGAAATCCAGATCAATTATGCCCGAATTTTCCAATAAATCTGATTATAAATTAGCTTCAACAACTAACACTTAAAACAATAAGACTTGTATACTGGATTGTAAATTTGGTAAATATTTTATAACTTTCTATTATTTGAAGATGTTTCATTGTTGTAAAGAATGGTAGTTTTCCTTGTTTCGAATATACCTTAAAAGTCAAGAAATAAATTAATGTTTATGTGTAATATAGGGGTTTTTTAAAGGCTTTTCCCTGTAACACCGGGGGAAAAAACAACAAGAACAATTTTATTTTTAATCACTAAGAAAAGATGAAATTCTCAATTTTTTTACTTTTCATGCTTGTTCCTAGATCAGAAGGTATTATTTGATTTCAATATGTTTTTTAAATTTATGAAGGCTTCACCATCGTAACTTTTCCGTCTTAGAGTATTAAAAAGAAACGTTGGAGCAACATTTTTAAAAAATCTCTAAGAACACATGAAATTTTCCTTTTTTTTCAAATTTTTAGGCTCGTTGCGGGATTGGAAGATATTTAAAAAATTTTGTTTTGTTTTGTAAGTCTTCACCAATCGCAACTTTTCTGCACGATTACAATTCGAAAATAAAAACTGTTTTTTTCGTTCCACCCTAGTAAACAACTTGTTTTAGATTCTCAGGTAAATAACGACAGGTTTGAATTGTTCTGTAAACATGAATGGCACCGTCTGTGAAATTTTTGCGGTTCTTTATTTCGCTAATGGGGCGTATTAGATGCATACACTGTACTAAGCGGCATAAACAAATATGAGTATCGCGGGATTAAAGGGCCATGTGAACAATTTACAGGCAGGCTCTAGTACTAAAATATCACATTTGTTTTATAAACAAACGTTCTTCTATTAGTATTTTATACCGAACTTATGAGGATCGTTTAACTAAAAGAAAAAAAAAAGCTGAAAAAAGGGCTTAAAGTTTACATTTTTTCAAACGTGTAGGTTCGTTGCGCGAACGGAAGATATTGTTTTATTTCAAAAAGATATTTTTTTTTTCACTTTGAAGTCTTCACTAAACGTAACTTCTCTGTTCTGTAGCCTGAAAAAGTACATTGATCCAAAAATGTTAAAAATTCGGAAAAATCCTGAAATTCTCAACTTTTTCGATTTTTTAGGCTTGGTTCTGGATCGGAAGGTATTATTCGATTTCAAAATTTTTTTTTATTTCTGAAGGTTTCACCAATCGTAACTTTTCCATCTTAGAGCTTTAAAAAGAAACATAAAACAAAATTTTTGAAAAATCACGAAGAAAACACGAAATTTTCCATTTTTTCAAATATTCAGGCTCGTTGCGGGATCGGAAGATATTATCCGATTTTTAAAATCTTTGTTTTGTTTTGTAAGTCTTCACCAATCGCAACTTTTCCGCACTATTACGATTCGAAAATAATAACTTCGTTTTTTTCGTTCCACCCTAATATACAGTGGCTCCCAAAAGTGTTCGTACACTTTGAAACTTTTTAGTAAAACCAAAATAACTCGAAACTGAATTCGAATATGAAGTCCAATATTTTTTCACATCATTCCTATGTCATTTGAAATACAACCCATTGGTTTTTTCAAAATATTGAAGGGTCTTCTTTTTGAAATGGGTCAAAAAACGAAGAGACAGAGAAATAACATGCCACAAAAGTCATCGCACACTCAAGTATTTTCGAATAAATTCATGATTAAAATTATCATATGCCGTTTTATTAATATTTTTGCATTGTGTTGACCCTTATAAGTCATTTGGCTTTAATTTTTCGTTTATTTATTCCTTAATATTGTGCTTATTACTATAAAATGGCTGGTATTCGTAAAAAACCGCAAACACCATTCGAAATTTGAATTTTTTCCCATAGTAGCGGTCAATTGGTTTGAAATGTCTCTAATATAGTTAATTCATTTGTTTGTATAGTAAAGTGCTTGATAAAATGCTTTAAAGAAAGGAATCGGACCGAAAACAAGGTAAGAAAAGGTCAACCGGCAAAGTTGACAAAACGTGATCGGAGATTTAAAGTTAAAAAAATTACGAAAAATACATATTTGAGTGCTGTAAAAGTTTGTACAGAGTTAAAAGAAAAATTCTACGTTTAATTTTCACCTAAAATTTTTCACCAAGTTCTCTGATTAACTGGATTAAATGGGACTTCTCCCTCAGAAATTTTCTTGATCGTGCGAAAAACAGAAAGCTTACGCTTTTCGTCGCAAAATCAATGATAAATAAGCTCAAAACGTTTTAGAATTACATCTTACTTACAGATATAAATGAATTCAACATTTTTGGTTAAATTGTTGTATAATTGTAAGTAGAAGAAAAAAAATAGGAACTTAATCTTAAGTACTTAATTGGATCAGTTAATCAGGACGGTGGAGGTGTTCTAGTGTGAGGGTGCATATCAGCATCAGGACTTGGTAGTTTGGAATTTTTTGATGAAATAATGAATCATGCAATTCCTTTAAATATTTTAAAAACCAATTTTGAACTCTTAGGCAAAAATTTGGTTATTAGAAATAACTTTGTTTTTTATCAAGATAGCGATAAGAAGCACACGGTTTTCAACATTTGCGTCTAGTGCCTCGAAAATTGTCTTGAAGTTTAGAAAATACCCCCTCAATCTCCGGATTTGAACTTAATGTAACATATTTAGAGATATTTGGAGGCTGGATTACGAAAATACGGCATAAAAACGAAAAAAGAGCTAGAATTAGTAAGACTCGAAGTGTGGTCGAACGCTTACTCAAAAATTACGCAAAAGAAAAAAGAAAGAAAATCATGAAATCTATTCTCAGACGTTTAAAAGATGTTATGAATACTGTATGATATTCTACAAATTAATAACTTAATCAAAAGTTAGATTATTCACTAATATATAGACATTTTTTAAAGTGTACGAAGACTTTTGTGAGATAAAATTTCCGGCACTTTTTGGTTTTTGATTTTTAAAAAATTAAGTTTTAATGTTTTTAAAAAACTTTTCATGTAGTTTTGTTGAAAATTGATCACAGATCTTATAATTAAATACCTATTCCGAAATATTAATTCTAACCAATGGATTGGGGCCTATTTCGTTGAAAGTCGTAGGTGTACGAAGACTTTTGGGAGCCACTGTATATATGAAAAGATTGAAATTATATTTAAATGAACTATCATTAAAAAAAATAAAGCATAAGATATTGCTGTCGCACTTTGATTAATAAGTGAAATAGCTAATTTAAACTTGCTTTGAATAAGGCTCAGAGTTCATTAAATAAAAATAATATCCCACAGTTAATTTGTTTAATAAAGTTAACATAGTATGTAAATAGCGGGTTTTTATAGAGTCTTATACCCTAAAAATATTTAAGTATTTGAAAATAACTAATGCAGTACTATAGTAATACGGTAATAAAATAATACTAATATTTCGAAATTTTGAATCTAACATTCTGTATGTAGTTAATTCTCTATTACAGAGATTTTTAAACTTGCTTTAAATACCAATATTAGGGCTGTCTTTAGAAAGGTGCTAATGTCGACCGCCTGACTAGATTACTGAATTTGAAGTCGTTGACGTCTGATCGAATATCCAATTCATCAAAAATATCTCGGTGGTTATGAAAGTTGTTCAATCGCATCCCATTGTTGATCGGACAGACTATCCGCAGGTTCGCACACTGGGACAAATTTAAGCGCTCGCAGCACCGTAACACTATCATTATTCACACCACTCGTTTTCAGTTAACCTGCTTTTAACCATAAAAATTATTTGTTGTAACTCATTGCTGAATGTATTTTACAAGGTACTTCAAACAAGGAAAGATTACTATCTTCAAACAAGGAAAATAAAAAATACTGAGACAAATTTGTGAGTTTAGAAAGCATTAAATAACTAATAATTTTCTTAAATTATTGGGGGGGCTCTGCCCCCTCAAAATTTTTTTGGAGGGGGCTCGGGCCCCCTCAGGCCCCATGGAGTCGGCGCCACTGGCCATTTCCATACTGCCTGACCGTCCAGATCACCTGATCTTAACCCGTGTGTTTTCTGGCTATGGGGCTATCTGAAAGCTGTTGTGTTCAGTGCTCCGATTGCAAACTTAGCTGAGCTGAAGGCACGCATTGCGCAACACATTTTAAACTCTAGCCCGGAAAAACTTCGATCAGTTGTGGAACATATTGTTTCTCGAGTTTAACTTGTTTCAGAAAACGGGGGACAGCATATTGAACATTTTTTGTGCCAGTCTCACGACAGTTAAAGACCAATTTGATGAAAGAATAAACGACCGCTATTAAATTACGACGGCGAAATTATTTGATCTTCTCCCAAGCTCATAAAATTAGTCGCCTGTACTCCTGCTTCAGCTCATACAATAATGACTGAATGGAATAGCTTGTCTATCTCTCAGTGGTCTAAGGTAATGTTACGATTGGGATATCTGCGCAGCCTTCACTTTACCAATCTGATAGTGTGGCTTAAACTATATAAAAATAAATTTTGATTTTAATTCCGTTCTCTATTGAGTAACTTAATAACTAGAAACAGTGATACCGAAAAACCAGTGACTTTAACTTTTGTGACTCAGAACTTTTGACATTTAATCTTTCAGAATATGATTTTAAGTTTATACTTTGCTTTAAAATTCTGAAAACAATATCCTTATATATTATTTCTGTAGCCTGTTTTTGGTTTCTACGCCAAATTTCCCTCAATTCTTGATCGATTTCTTTTAACTACGGCTAATTTTATAGCTTATGGTGCTGGCTACTGACGAAAAATAGACCCAAGGTCTGAAAATTGTTTCTTTTAGCCGAAAAACCTGTTTTAAAGAACCAGAATAAGGTTTTCGGTCAAACTTATAACTTTAATTTGCGCTATGATCGACAGAGCTGAGTAGCTTGATCGGCAGAGCGTTCTCTTCGTAACCAGGAGATTACGTGTTCGGGCCCACGTCCGGACAATCTGCAACAAAAAAATTAGAGAAATATCGCGTATTACATGAACACTGAATTAAATGAATAACAGCTATGAGGGAATAGAATAAATGAGAAGGAAATGCTCCATGATGATATGAAAACATTCAGTGATTTTGTGCTAAATTACTTCGAAATTGCACGTGTTTTTTTTTTTTTTTTTTTAAAGCTTTGGCTCTGGAAAGAAAATTAAAGCATAATGTAAGCGAAAATATAAGTAACAGGTTTAAGATTTCAGACTACAATAGAATTGTTTTTTGTTCAGAAAAAAAAATAATAAATCGTATATTGAAATATATATTCTTCTAATGAGTTTTTGACTCTTTGTACAAATAAAAAAATTACTACCTCAATTTGATGGGTAAAATACATTTTTTTTTTTTTGCAAAAAAAAAAAAAAAAAAAAAAAAAAAATAGCTTATCACATTTTTACTAAATTTGAAAAGCTACGCTTAAAAAAGAGCATAGTTCAATTTATTTTGTATTTTAACCGTGCTGTTAAATGATGAACACGTGCTGCCATCTAAGTTATAACGGTTTAAGCAGCCTGCGATAACAAATTGTAAAAATTTTCAAAAATAAAAACATTTTTCTTCAATATCTTATCTTATATATTAATCCCCTCTCATTTTAAAACTTATCAGGCTGGATAATGACGAAAAAAAGACTTACGGTCGAAAATTCAAGCAAAGTTCTAATGCAGTTTTCCATTTTTTACGTCGCTCTCGGCAAAAAAAAAAAAAAAGCCTTTGTGAGTGTTCATATTTTAATAAAGCTTAACAGCACTGGACTTAGTTGTTTGGTTTAATTGATAATTTTTTTTCGGTAGAGCGTTCGGCTATAAAATATCTGAACTTCGGGCACGCTTGGGCTGTCCGACATAATATCAAATTTATATTAGTATTACGCATTACATGTGCTCATAACATACACACCTAATAAAATAAATGCAGTGGAAATGCTACTTGGTGTTTCGACTCCTTTATGCAGGCTACAGTTATCATTCGGATAAGTTGATTGTTAATCGAACTGTGTTCTTTGACTACATCCAGACCACTCAACATAATGTAAGCATAAAAAAGTATTAGATTTACTTAAAGAAATCCTTTTTGTGCAGAAAAACATTTTTATTGTATGCTAAAATGTAGATGTTTCTAATAGCAGTGTTCGACCTTTTGTACAAATGAAAAAATACTACGCCCGATTAAAACTACGAGTTTCACTCAGTAAACCTTTAATTTTTTATTCGCGCGAATACGATATAAAGCATTAAAAGTATTATCAACTTCATTAGCAAGAAATTATTTTCTACTCCTCTGCTTTCTGCTGAAAAAAAAACATTTTGTCTACGTTCGAAGAATTACACTTAAGAACGAACTCAGTTCAACTGGTTTTGGTTTTGAATTTTAAGTGTTCGATTAAAAGAGAAACTTGTGAGGGCATTTAAGCCGTAACGGTTAAAGCAACCTTCTATGTGAAATAGTTCAATATTCAAAGATAAAAACACTTATTTTCAATCAAATTTATTGCTTCTCTAGAATGTTTGTTTCAATCGCTACGTGAGATCTTCGTCATTCTTTAATCAAATTCCATGCTTTTCGAATAATTTTAAATCGTATCATGCTGGTTAATGACAAAACACAGATGCATGATCTTATTATTATTATTATTATTTTTTTTTTTTTTGGCAAAAAGCTTTTTTGCTGTTTTTCTCTACGCATTCCTCCAATGAATAGCTTTCGAAAAGGAAGGCGCAATTGCTAGGTTTGTTGGGGTGTCGGGCTGTTAGTGAGAATGGCGCCAATTCGAATACGTGCCAATAAATATCTCTTTAATGTTTCTTTTTTTTCCCGTCAGATGCTGACATGTGCAGGACTGTATTTGCCACAACTTGTTTTTTTCACATGCACAATTATTGCTTTTTCACGAGTCACCACTCAGCCACACTTTTAATGACATTTATGTTTGCATTGAAAATATGTACGATTAAAAGGGGAGCTATGATCAAATTATCACAACGTTGTAGTTAACGAGGTTTTGTTACTGATGTCTTTAAATTACATGCCTTCACTTCTGCGCTTACTTTTTTTTCGGTTCTTCTTCATAATGTTCTTCCTTTGAAATTCTTAAAGAGCGAAATGCCTTATGAAACGATTTGAAGCACAGTGCGGAGTTCCGCACGGGTCGACTAGTTTGTTTCATGAATTACTACTTTTTTCAAATCAAGGATCAAAACCACCAGTATTATTTTTGATTTTAGTTAAATAAATAAGAAAAGCAACGTTGATCCATTGTGTACAGTAAAATTGTGCTTTCTCGTTTCAGTAAGCACACTCTAAAGTATTTGGAGTGAGCGAGTCATATTTATTGTACTCTGTAACCGTCTGGTTATACAGTTCACGGATGTGAAACCGGCGGCACGCATGCCACAACGTGGCACTGCGGTTTATTACGAGTGACAAGCGAAGACTTTCTGAAAATATTGGTGAAGAAAAGTAGCTTTCAGGAATTTTTGATAAGCTTTGAAATCTGTAATCATATTCGAAGGAAACTATTGTATCTTGAACCTGGCAAGAAGTATTTATTAATGTTTTACCAAGTTGTGTTAAGTTTGCGGTTGCACGTGGTTTCCGTTTGAGTTCCGTTCTTATTCGCAAAAATTATTCCATTATGTATCTGTAGTGTTGATGTTGTAGAATTGTAAAAAATACGTACTGTATATTCAGACAACAGTTGAGTTGCTATTCTGACAACTGTTGTTTGGTTATACAAGGCCGTCGTACTGTATTATTCAGACAACAGTTGTCTGACTTGTTATTCGAACAACAGATAACTGCGCATGCGCCGAAACTATTGTGTGAGTTACCATTCTGAAAATTGTTGTCTGGTTATACACGGCCTGTAAAATAAATGTTTGTCGTGTGTGAATCGTATCCTTATAGTTATTGCTAAACACGACAGAAACCTATAAAATTTCAATTGTCATTAATTTGTATTTCTTAAAAATTGTAATGACGTCAAAATATGGTTAACAAAAAAAAAAGAAATTCTACAAATATAGTTGTATACATTATATTTGACGTGGACACGGATGTTAGCACAGAAAGTAACTGAACAGCAATATTGCAAATGCCTATCCTCAGTTTTGAATGAAAGCTGACATTAGCGACAATGTGCAGAAAAGTATTTTCGTATGTCATGACGAATGATAATTTTAACATTGTCGAAGAACATCTTGATTTGTACATACCAACCAGTTCGTAAAAGGTTGCCAACTGCTCCGCAGTTTGCGGAGTTGCTCTGCAAAAAAAGCGAAACTCCGCAGCTCCGCAAAGAAGTTATTTTGCTCCGCATTTCCCGTTTGGTCTTAATACTGACCAGGTTTACCAAAGATTTTAATAAAATGAAATTTACTCTTATTATTATTTGCTGGTTTATTATAACAGACATGTAAATATGGGAAATTAAACCCTTAGACTTATGCTAGTGGTTAAAATTATTATCAAAGCTCAAAAGTAATTTCAGATAAGAGGATGATTTTTTTTTATTGATTTTTATACAAAATACCGAGCTACTCCGCAAAATTTCAAAATGGTTTTCAAAATCAAAACAGATGCTCCTCAAATGGTTTCTCCAAGGGTGGCAACCCTGTATAACTTATCCACCAAGAATTTTTTTTTTTGCCGAAGATTTAAACTTGTCTTCGGTTGCTGACCCAATAGTGTGCTGTTTTAACAAAATACGAGCTCTGGATAACGTGTTTTGTCAAAGTTCTAAATTGACGAACTTTTTCTATATACTGAGTTACTAATTCAAATGGAAAATTAAAATGTGCTATTTTAATAAAAATCACGTAATAAGCTTAAAAATTACATTTTTTCATTTTTTTAAAAAAAATAGTGCTCATTTTTAAAAATCTTCATTAATGTTCCGTAAAAAATGGAAAGTGTCACAGAACTTATTTTCTCCCGAAAGTGGCATGCTTCCCAAAAATAATGACCATCCCTGATTTAGATCATTAATACTTTCATAACAAGTTTCGTTGCAGTTCCGAAAGTGCTTTAAATTGTTCAAAATCTTATTTCGCTTCCTATAATGGCACTTATTATCGTCTGCAGTATTTAAATTAATTTGTAAGTAAACGAAGGTAAAAAAAAAAAGAAAAAAAAGTTTGAGTGGGGTGGTTTTCTTCAGTCAAAAGTACTACTTTTAGTCATTGAAATGGATAGAATGAGCAAAAAAAAACCTCTAATTTGAATTCCGAAACTTTCAATTCAAATTATGTTTTTCGCAATCACGAGTTGCGACAAGACTCTACTAATTAGAGTTATTGTTTTTAGAAACGGCCCCCCCCCAAGCATGTCCCTCCTCCTGGGTGGTTACGTGTGTATAGTTGTGTGTGTAGGCTTACGTGTGTGCACGTAGGCGTGTGTATGTGTGTAAAGGCGTGCGCGCGTAGGCGAGTGTGTATGAGCATGCGTGTGTAGGACATGGACGCCACCGCCCAGCAAAAGTGGATTCCGGTGGACAGTGCTCAGGACCAGCCGCGCCGCCGCCGGTGGACGGTGGTGCTGCAGGCCTGGTCCAAGCTGAAAAAGGAACCGGAACGTCAAGGACAGTCAAATGAAAGCAATAAGCAATCGTGATTGCCCAAAAAACATGCACTCATATAATATTTTCATTTTCCCAACAGTTTTTTTTAAATTATTTTTTTAAAATGTCCGATTTTTCAAGCAAGGCACGGTCTTGATGACGTCACAAATGATGCACTATGGCGCCTCTTTCTACCGCATTTCCACGTTATGATAATCAAGAAGCGAATTACAATTGCACTCTACGCTTGCTATCAGCCCTATCGTTGCCAATACACGTGAGTAAAGATGCGAATTAAATATTTTGGACCGTGAATGGCAACACAGAATCGCATTTCATCATTTGTGATGTCATCGGCAGAAGCTGTAAACAATAAAATCGCTCCGATTTAAGTATTTTTTTTAAAATATTGAACTTAGACAAATTATCTAAAAAAATGTCATATCCTATGTTTTTAAACAAGCTCTTTCAGACAAAAATACTTTTAAAATTTTGGAAACGACCCGATTATGATGTTTTGAATTCAAATTATGTTTTTCGCAATCCTGCATTGCGATAGGACCCTAGTCATTAGGTTTCTTGTTTCTACGACTGGAATGGAATGGAAATGGAGAAGAAATTCGAACCCGTTATATTTGAACTGGTGATTTTCTAGATTAGTTAATACGAGTAATATCCATAAAAAATATGGTCATTAGGATAAGGGGGGAAAAAATCTGGTTATTATGGAAAATTTGCACCCGTATAATTAGTTGAAGTTTTGCTTTTTAGGTTAATCTATAAATATCTATAAATCCCGAAAAAAAACGTAATTTTACACACTACCCTTATTTTACAGTAAAATATGCTTATGGTAAGCCTTGAATGAAGACAAACGGTTTAGTAACCAGGTCAATAAAAATTTGTCATCTTAAAAAATATTGAAACAACACTAGCTAAACTTATTCCCATCGTTATGGCAATCTGAAAAATCAGAACAACATCAACTTTGGTAAGAGAAGCATAATAAGCCACTAATTATTTAACACCACGAAGCCAGGGCTAATGCAGAACTACATGCAATATGCCAAGCAGCCCAGTTGTCACAGAAAATCCGTTAAATTAAAGAAAAACAAATTACATCAAAATTACATTTGCAGTAGCTTTCAAATGTAAAAAAAACTCCATAATTCATCTCCAAATTCGCCAAGCGACTTTCTAATTAAAAAGAAAATCTATTAACATACGCACAATGAATTTTAAAAAAAGTAATAACAGTAAAATATTCATAAGCTACAAAGGCAAATTCCTCCAAAGTGTTTAAAAAGAAAGTAATTGAAAAATTGTCTGGAAAATGGAGCTAGTGTTATAGTTGAAAATTGTCTGGAAAGTGGACCTAGTGTTATAGCAATTTCTCGAAAGAGAAGCCTTGAAAATTGGCTCGATTAGAATCGCATATATCTCCTGTTCTAATTAATTGAGAAAATTGGAATAAATATCATCTTGTTTGGGAAGGAAAACCCTTTCGAACGATATATAATGTTTGGGGGTGGGGGGATTTTTTACCCCCTAATTAGCCAAAATTTAGCTTAATTTGTTAACTAGAAAAAACCTAGTTCGAAAGTTAGAGTTTCGGCTTCGAGGTGCACGGGCCCGGGGTACGTTCGATTTTTTGTGCCAAGTTTCAGTGCTGTAGGTGCCATCGGGTTCAAACAAAGAAAGAAAGAAACACCGTCACCTTTATATATATAGATAGTGGATAACAGTACTAGAGGAAGATTTCATCTCATTGAAGCTAAGAGTGCCAACAAACTGGTAGATAAAGTAAAATTGTCTCACCAGCGAGTGTACGCAACATGGTGCACTTCGACTCGTGAATTGAAGGCAAAGCTTGGATATTTAACAATAAGTTACCGCCTCTAAGCCGCAGCTATGGCAGAATTACACGCAATATACCAGACAGCCCGGTTATCCCATCCAAAGACTATAATTTCGTTATTATTATAACTCCTCAGTCTGGAATAGTGAGTAACCGAACTGGAGGCAGATGTCATCTCATTGAAGCTGAGCCTGCCATGCATGTAGTTCTGCCTTAGCCCTTGTTTAGGGTAGGTAACACACTGCTAAATGCCCAAGCTTTGCCTTTAATTCACGAGTCGAACCGGACCATGCTGTGGACACTCGCTGGTAAGGTAATTATACTTTCTCTAATAGTTTGTAGCCATCAGGGATGCGATGTCGGAAGAAAAATTGCCGACTCCGACTTCGACTCCCGGATTTTGAAACGTCCGACTCCGACTACAACAACTCCGACTCCGACTCCAGCTTTTTATTATTTATTTATTTATTTATTTCCAAATCCCCTTTCCTCATGTTAAGAGAGGAACCCCTAAACAGAGATTGAAATATTATTTCAATTTTCGTGTTATATTTTTTTGTAAACCTAAGATGTATACAACGTTAGAAATTCAATATCTTTCAAATTTCTAAAGTAAAATTACTTAAAAATCCGATTAAAAAAATGAAAAGGATTAATTTGCTCCCCTTTAGTGTTTAACTAACAGATGTTGATCAAATCCTGTGCTTTCAATTTTTGAAAGCTGTAACTTGAGGGATTTTTTTATTTTTTTTTTTTGCTTAGTCAAAAAACTTTTCTTGTCAGGGAACGGTACTCCCCTTCCCGGGTAACACCCATCTGGTGGGTACCACCTCAACTTAATCTGAGAGTTAGTAAAAATTGAAATACTTTAATTCTGAAAAATTTCCCCAATAATATCCCCCTAAATCTTAAATTTCATCATAAAAATTTCAACGAAAATATTGCACTATATTGCGGGGAGAGGTCGGGTACATGTACGTCTGGGGCAAATTTTACCCAAAATGCGGCAGCATACAGCTTTGTACGAATAGTTTTAAATACTTACATTTCTTGGCTCAATTTTTAATTTTAGTTTTATTGGCAGCTTTGGAATTAACCTTAATAAGATTTTAGGATTAACTACAATTATTGAGTGTTGTAACCAAGAAATCATGTACTGATTTTGTTTTGAATTTTTTAGTGATAATCAAGCTTTCTGAGATAAAATCTTTAGATTAAAAAAAAAAAAAAAACATTTATATTTTATCGGATGTTTTGGATTTGCGCTTTCGGGCCAAGCGAACACCTATTTGAATTTGCCAAGAACCCTCAGAAGTTTCCCAACTTGCTCAAGCGATTCATACATTCCTTTTACTATTTTATAACTGAGATCTAGGTAAAAAATATATTAATTTTTTTATTTGAAAGTGATTGCTTAGGAAATGTTAGGCAACAAAACGATTTGCTGACAGTTGCTTTCACGTAAATAAAAATAAAAAGTAAGCAAACTAGGAGACGGCGTAGGTATCTGTTACAGAAAGCTCGATAAACAATCAAGCCAGCTGGTTGCCACAATGACAAGAATTTTCTCATTAGTAGCATGTAATCAAATTAATAGGTAGTCAGTTGTTTGAAAAATGAAAGGAGAGTCACTGAAAGTTAAAGAAATGAAAAAACCCGGAGTCGGAGTCGGCATAGTTTCGAACTATTCTGACTCCGAATCCTTTACCCCAAAATCAGACCGACTCCGACTCCACAGCCCTGGTAGGCATTCTCAGCTTCAATCAGATGACATCTGCCTCCAGCTCGGTTATTCACTAGTCCTGACTGATAAGTCTAATAAATACGAAACTTTTATCATTGGATGTGATAACCGGGCTGTTAGGTATATTGCAAGCAAATTGCGATTGCTATATATATATATCCTTATATATTATTTCTGTAGCCTGTTTTTGGTTTCTACGCCAAATTTCCCTCAATTCTTGATCGATTTCTTTGATTTACGGCTTATTTTATAGCTTATGGTGCTGGCTACTGACGAAAAATAGACCCAAGGTCTGAAAATTGTTTCTTTTAGCCGAAAAACCTGTTTTAAAGAACCAGCATGAGGTTTTCGGTCAAACTTATAACTTTAATTTGCGCTATGACCGACAGAGCTGAGTAGCTTGATCGGCAGAGCGTTCTCTTCGTAACCAGGAGATTACGTGTTCGGGCCCACGTCCGAACAATCTGCAACAAAAAAATTAGAGAGATATCGCGCATTACATGAGCACTGAATTAAATGAGTAACAGCTATGAGGGAATAGAATAAATGAGAAGGAAATGCTCCCTGCTGATATGAAAACATTCAGTGATTTTGTGCTAAATTACTTCGAAATTGCACGTGTTTTTTTTTTAAGCTTTGGCTCTGGAAAGAAAATTAAAGCATAATGTAAGCGAAAATATAAGTAACAGGTTTAAGATTGCAGACTACAATAGAATTGTTTTTTGATCAGAAAAAAATAATAAATCGTATATTGAAATATATATTCTTCTAATGAGTTTTTGACTCTTTGTACAAATAAATAAAATACTACCTCAATTTGAAGGGTAAAATATATATTTTTCTTCTTTTTTCTTAAAAAAAAATAGCTTATCACATTTTTACTACATTCGAAAGCATAGTTCAATTTATTTTGTATTTTAACCGTGCTGTTAAATGATGAACACGTGCTGCCATCTAAGTTATAACGGTTTAAGCAGCCTGCGATAACAAATTGTAAAAAATTTCAAAAATAAAAACATTTTTCTTCAATATCTTATCTTATATATTAATCCCCTCTCATTTTAAAACTTATCAGGCAGGCCAATGACGAAAAAAAGACTTACGGTCGAAAATTCAAGTTTTCTAAATCGCCTCTTGCTGTTTCAAAACCTTGATGCTGCCTGTAGTTCTTATGCATTTTTTAAAGCAAAGTTCTAATGCAGTTTTCCATTTTTTACGTCACTTTCGGCAAAAAAAAAAAAAGCCTTTGTGTGTGTTCATATTTTAATAAAGCTTAACAGCATTGGACTTAGTTGTTCGGTTTAATTGATGAGTTTTTTTCGGTAGAGCGTTCGGCTATAAACTATCTGAACTTCGGGCAAGCTTGGGCTGTCCGACATAATATCAAATTTATATTAGTATTACGCATTACATGTGCTCATAACATACACACCTAATAAAATTAATGCAGTGGGAATTCTACTTGGTGTTTCGACTCCTTTATGCAGGTTACAGTTATCATTCGGATAAGTTGATTGTTAATCGAACTGTGTTCTTTGACTACATCCAGACCACTCAACATCATGTAAGCATAAAAAAGTATTAGATTTACCTAAAGAAATCCTTTTTGTGCAGAAAAACATTTTTATTGTATGCTTAAATATAGATGTTTCTAATAGCAGTGTTCGACCTTTTGTACAAATGAAAAAATACTACGCCCGATTAAAACTACGAGTTTCACTCAGTAAACCTTTAATTTTTTATTCGCGCGAATACGATATAAAGCATTAAAAGTATTATTAACTTCATTAGCAAGAAATTATTTTTTACTCCTCTGCTTTCTGCTGAAAAAAAATACATTTTGTCTACGTTCGAAAAATTACACTTAAGAACGGACTCAGTTCAACTGGTTTTGGTTTTGAATTTTAAGTGTTCGATTAAAAGAGAAATATGTGAGGGCATTTAAGCCGTAACGGTTAAAGCAACCTTCTATGTGAAATAGTTCAATATTCAAAGATAAAAACACTTATTTTCAATCAAATTTATTACTTCTCTAGAATGTTTGTTTCAATCGCTACGTGAGATCTTCGTCATTCTTTAATCAAATTCCATGCTTTGCGAATAATTTTAAATCGTATCATGCTGGTTAATGACAGAACACAGATGCATGATCTTATTATTATTATTATTTTTTTGGCAAAAAGCTTTTTTGCTGTTTTTTACTTTGCATTCCTTCAATGAATAGCTTTCGAAAAGGAAGACGCAATTGCTAGGTTTGTTGGGGTGTCGGGCTGTTAGTTAGAATGGCGCCAGTTCGAATACGTGCCAATAAATATCTCTTTAATGTTTCTTTTTTTCCCGTCAGATGCTGACATGTGCAGGACTGTATTTGCCACAACCTGTTTTTTTACATGCACAATTATTGCTTTTTCACGAGTCACCACTCAGCCACACTTTTAATGACATTTATGTTTGCATTGAAAATATGTACGATTAAAAGGGAAGCTATGACCAAATTATCACAACGTTGTATTTAACGAGGTTTTGTTACTGATGTCTTTAAATTACATGCCTTCTCTTCTGCGCTTACTTTTTTTTCGGTTCTTCTTCATAATGTTATTCCTTTGAAATTCTTAAAGAGCGAAATGCCTTATGAAACGATTTGAAGCACAGTGCGGAGTTCCGCACGGGTCGACTAGTATATATATATATATATATATATATATATAAATATAAATATATATATATATATATATATATATATATATATATATATATATATATATATATATATATATATATATATATATATATATATATATATATATATATATATACTAGTCGACCCGTGCGGAACTCCGCACTGTGCTTCAAATCGTTTCATAAGGCATTTCGCTCTTTAAGAATTTCAAAGGAATAACATTATGAAGAAGAACCGAAAAAAAAGTAAGCGCAGAAGAGAAGGCATGTAATTTAAAGACATCAGTAACAAAACCTCGTTAAATACAACGTTGTGATAATTTGGTCATAGCTTCCCTTTTAATCGTACATATTTTCAATGCAAACATAAATGTCATTAAAAGTGTGGCTGAGTGGTGACTCGTGAAAAAGCAATAATTGTGCATGTAAAAAAACAGGTTGTGGCAAATACAGTCCTGCACATGTCAGCATCTGACGGGAAAAAAAGAAACATTAAAGAGATATTTATTGGCACGTATTCGAATTGGCGCCATTCTAACTAACAGCCCGACACCCCAACAAACCTAGCAATTGCGTCTTCCTTTTCGAAAGCTATTCATTGAAGGAATGCAAAGTAAAAAACAGCAAAAAAGCTTTTTGCCAAAAAAATAATAATAATAATAAGATCATGCATCTGTGTTCTGTCATTAACCAGCATGATACGATTTAAAATTATTCGCAAAGCATGGAATTTGATTAAAGAATGACGAAGATCTCACGTAGCGATTGAAACAAACATTCTAGAGAAGTAATAAATTTGATTGAAAATAAGTGTTTTTATCTTTGAATATTGAACTATTTCACATAGAAGGTTGCTTTAACCGTTACGGCTTAAATGCCCTCACATATTTCTCTTTTAATCGAACACTTAAAATTCAAAACCAAAACCAGTTGAACTGAGTCCGTTCTTAAGTGTAATTTTTCGAACGTAGACAAAATGTATTTTTTTTCAGCAGAAAGCAGAGGAGTAAAAAATAATTTCTTGCTAATGAAGTTAATAATACTTTTAATGCTTTATATCGTATTCGCGCGAATAAAAAATTAAAGGTTTACTGAGTGAAACTCGTAGTTTTAATCGGGCGTAGTATTTTTTCATTTGTACAAAAGGTCGAACACTGCTATTAGAAACATCTATATTTAAGCATACAATAAAAATGTTTTTCTGCACAAAAAGGATTTCTTTAGGTAAATCTAATACTTTTTTATGCTTACATGATGTTGAGTGGTCTGGATGTAGTCAAAGAACACAGTTCGATTAACAATCAACTTATCCGAATGATAACTGTAACCTGCATAAAGGAGTCGAAACACCAAGTAGAATTCCCACTGCATTAATTTTATTAGGTGTGTATGTTATGAGCACATGTAATGCGTAATACTAATATAAATTTGATATTATGTCGGACAGCCCAAGCTTGCCCGAAGTTCAGATAGTTTATAGCCGAACGCTCTACCGAAAAAAACTCATCAATTAAACCGAACAACTAAGTCCAATGCTGTTAAGCTTTATTAAAATATGAACACACACAAAGGCTTTTTTTTTTTTTTTGCCGAAAGCGACGTAAAAAATGGAAAACTGCATTAGAACTTTGCTTTAAAAAATGCATAAGAACTACAGGCAGCATCAAGGTTTTGAAACAGCAAGAGGCGATTTAGAAAACTTGAATTTTCGACCGTAAGTCTTTTTTTCGTCATTGGCCTGCCTGATAAGTTTTAAAATGAGAGGGGATTAATATATAAGATAAGATATTGAAGAAAAATGTTTTTATTTTTGAAATTTTTTACAATTTGTTATCGCAGGCTGCTTAAACCGTTATAACTTAGATGGCAGCACGTGTTCATCATTTAACAGCACGGTTAAAATGCAAAATAATTTGAACTAAGTTCTTTTTTAAGCGTAGCTTTTCAAATGTAGTAAAAATGTGATACGCTATTTGTTTTTTTTTTTTTTTTTTTTTTTTTTTGCAAAAAAAAAAAAAAATGTATTTTACCCATCAAATTGAGGTAGTAATTTTTTTATTTGTACAAAGAGTCAAAAACTCATTAGAAGAATATATATTTCAATATACGATTTATTATTTTTTTCTGATCAAAAAACAATTCTATTGTAGTCTGCAATCTTAAACCTGTTACTTATATTTTCGCTTACATTATGCTTTAATTTTCTTTCCAGAGCCAAAGCTTAAAAAAAAAACACGTGCAATTTCGAAGTAATTTAGCACAAAATCACTGAATGTTTTCATATCAGCAAGGAGCATTTCCTTCTCATTTATTCTATTCCCTCATAGCTGTTACTCATTTAATTCAGTGCTCATGTAATGCGCGATATCTCTCTAATTTTTTTGTTGCAGATTGTTCGGACGTGGGCCCGAACACGTAATCTCCTGGTTACGAAGAGAACGCTCTGCCGATCAAGCTACTCAGCTCTGTCGGTCATAGCGCAAATTAAAGTTATAAGTTTGACCGAAAACCTCATGCTGGTTCTTTAAAACAGGTTTTTCGGCTAAAAGAAACAATTTTCAGACCTTGGGTCTATTTTTCGTCAGTAGCCAGCACCATAAGCTATAAAATAAGCCGTAAATCAAAGAAATCGATCAAGAATTGAGGGAAATTTGGCGTAGAAACCAAAAACAGGCTACAGAAATAATATATAAGGATATATATATATATTCACACAAACAGTCAAAATACAAATGAAAAAGCAAATGAAAAAAGCGAGAACATCAAAATGGAAAATGAAAAAGGTGAACCCTTGAGAAAGTGTTGGTCCTGGGTTCACCTTTTTCATTTTCCATTTTGATGTTCTCGCTTTTTTCATTTGCTTTTTCATTTGTATTTTGACTGTTTGTGTAAATATGTTTGTATTGTTTTTGTTTCTAGCAGCTTTGCGCTGGCATTACGGTACACTTTTGTATTTATTCCTTCAGTTTTTTAATGTCGTTGATTTTTTCAATTTCTTTGAATTTCTATTTTAATATTGTTTTAAATTGTATCTCTTGTTATTGTATCTCGTTTTATATGTATATATATGTATATATATATATATATATATATATATATATATATATATATATATATATATATATATATATATATATATATATAAAGGCATTTATTTTTGACTAATTTAGAGTTTCCATACAAAATATCATAGGAATGCTCTTCGGGAAATATCTATGGCCGATAGGGGAGAGGGTGCACTTGCTTCATACTCTGGCTTTTGAAAGTAAATTAAAATGATTTAAAATGATGATGAAAGAAAATGATATTTTTTTCACAATAAAAAATGAAATAATTATTTACATTAAATAAAAAAGTTGAATTCATTTGGAACACAGGACAAACTACAAAACTTTTAAACTACAAAGTACATCACGAAAAATATTAGTCATGTATTTGTGTATGAGTATTTTTAAGAGGGTTCACTTTCATCACCTGGATTTAAAAAATAAAATTTAAATAAGTAACAAGGGACCAAATACATAATATTTTTGAAACTACAAAATGCATCAAGAATATTAATCTCAAGTTTAGTCCGCGAGAAGGTGCGGGAGTTCAAGGAGTGCATTCTCACGCCCCTTGACCCCCCCCCCCCAAATGAAGTCTGAGAAATAAAACTTGTAAATTAAATCATTTTAACAGAGAAGACATTGCATCTCAAAAATTGTTTAAAATATAAAAATAAAAAATGATATATGCGTATTATTTTTGTAGGAACTAAATTTAAAAAAAAAGTTAAAAAACTAGAATTTTTTTTTTTTTTTTTTTTTTTTTTTTTTTTGTACTGACTTACATGCGGGTGCCCAAGACATCAGCTTGAGAGTTCTCGATTCTAGCAACACATACTCCGAACCTGTTGTTAATTTTTTTTAAAATATACACTTAGTTTCTTTCTAGTTACTTTTCTGTGTCAATTTCAAAATGAAACCACAAATGGGCCATTGCACAGAATGTCAGATATTTTGTAATTAGTAATTCTGTAGATTAAAACCGACAGTTTTCTTTTTCCTTTCTAGGTCACATGTTTATCCTCGATGCTGGGCTGTTTTCTATATGGAATCTGGTCAGATAAATATGGCCGAAGAACGGTAAGTGTACCAAAATGGTTGCAATGAAATTGGACGCAATGAAAAGTAAGCCACATCAAAATGATTGTCATGTTTTACGGAACAAAATAGAACGTCATAGTACTTGCCTTTAATAAATGATTCAGCTCCATATTTTAACGAATTGATATTATTTTAAATTCCAGTTTAACTGATCTGGACACATCTTTTAACCCTAAAGCTGTAGATCGCAACTTAAGTTGAGACACGTCCGCCATCTTGAGGCGAAAACCAAAGGAGTTTAAAGAAACGGGGGGAAAAAAAGAAACTAATTATAAGAAATGAAGCCAAACTGCAGAAAAATACGGAATGATTTTTAAACCGTTTACTAGATCGGAGCGATTATTCAGAATGTGGAAAGACTTCTAAAAATCAAGATCTGAATAATTTGGGCATTTCTGGATAATTTCATAAGAGTTAAAAATCAAAGAGTTCCTTTTATTATTTGACATTTTAATAGCTGAACTGAATTGTTATTCGGATTATTTTTCATTGTATTGGAGCGTTTAGTCTCATTTTACTGATTGTTTTGTTAAAAATATTATTAAAAAAATTACAAATATCGTGTATAGGTCCGCAAAAGTAGTTTCTATGTAACTTAGGCAAAAAATTGCGGTAAAGAATAACATGGAAATTAATCGTCAAGATTAAAATTGCGTCAAAGCAAATTACTCTAATCTTTTTTTTTTTATTTCTGTGAAAATTTCGCAAACTAAGATATTGAATCCAATTTTGATTATCTGTTTTTAAATATTAAATACTTTGAGTTTTAGAAGCGGTGAAATGAAAAATTTAAAATGCAAGCGGGATTCCATAACGCAGCATAGGATGACTGCCGATCGACGGATCTATGATGACGTCATTATCCAGCTCTGAGGCACCGTATCTAATGTGGTGTTACATTAACCGATCTAAAATAAATTTTGAAATTACTCCAAACTAATGCTACAATGCATGCTTAAGTAATTAATTTTTCATTTTTGTCGATTTCAGGCGTTGTCATCTTCGCTAATCTTCCTTGTCGTCTTTGGCGCTGTGTCCTCAGGACTTCCCAGTTACACTTGGTACATCGTTTTTCGAGCCGTCGGAGCATTTGCCATTGGAGGCCTCCCACAAGCGTAAGTTACAAAAGCAGTATACCTTAAAATCCGTAGAAACGCGAAAGTGTGAATGGTCTCTGGTAAAGGAAAGTTTCTGGCCGTTCCACCGTCAAGTTTGGGATAATCAGACTCTAATTTCACCAGCATTTTATTAAAGATCTTAGTAATATTTTAGTTAAACAAGAGTCATCTTTTTTAAAAATATCTACACATTTGTTAAAGATCCTCCTGATGCAGTTGTTTTTTTTTTTAATTCAATTCTAATTTCGTTATTTAAAATTTAACTTATTTGCATGCGTCACGTGCAGGACATCTAAAGTCAGCCTCTTGTCATTTGCCGTATGAATTAGTTACTATTTTTGCTCTATTAATATCGAAATGACAAAGACTAATGAAGGTTCCAATGACAAGGAAACATGTCTCTACGATGGAGAAACAATAATTTAAAACTTTGAGACGAAATATGTATAGGGCCATTACACGAAAAAGCTGCCAGTGACATCTCATTTCATTAAAAAGTTATTATTAAAAAAAAGTAACGATCACATTTTTTGCTCCACACATAGATTTGTATTCCTAAAGCAAGTAAATTTTGTTGAAACATGTATAAAGTATTATTTTCAGTGAAATAGATGAGTCGTCACTTGCGGGTACGTACCGTTGCACTTTGGCAGTTTTTAAGGGACCAATGCATACTTTGAAATGGTGCATTACGCATTTTTTTCGGACTGTGGTACATTTTCTTTAAAAGTTTTTACTTATTATTACCGCTGGGAGAATTAAGTATGAAATACACAAAGTAAGAAAATGTAAACAGAACGGGGTGGTTTCCTTCAGTCAAAAGTACTGCTTTTAGTCATTGAAATGGATAGAATGAGCAAAAAGAATTACATGGACCCAGAAAATACTTTCATTTTCCCCACAGTTTTTTTTTGAAATGTCCGATAAAAAAGTAGAATAGCTGGAAACAAACTTTCATCATTCACTGTAACGAAATCAGAAACGTCACTGATTATTTCCGTGGAACGTTTCGGGATTTCACAAGATTTCACCAATTTCCTGCGAAAATTAAGTATTTTTGTCAAAAAGTTTCCCGAAAGATAAAAGTCTAAAATTCCGGAGTAGGAGAAGGACTCAGTCATTTACCTTTCGACTCCTCAGTGGAAGAGTCTAATTCGCAGGAAATGGGTAGGGCAGTAAGCGAATACAGTATACTCTCGATATCTCGAACGTCGATACCACGAAAACCTTGATATGACGAAAAATTATTTTTCCCCTTGATTTTGCGTATTTATCTAATGTTATTTTTCATTCTTATGTCGGAGAGTTTTTATTTCTAACCTTGTTATGTCGAATATTTTTCGAAGTCAAATGAGGCAGTGAGAAGCAAAGGGATGTCAGTGGACATTTTCAAGCTTCGAGTAAAACGTGTTTAAAGATAACGTCCTAGGTAGGCTATTATTGAATTTTTCCCCTAAATCATGCTGTACAGCATGATTTAGCACCTACCAGGGCTATTAGTACTATCTCTTGCCTTTGCACTAAAAAAATTCCGAAACGTTACTGTGTATTTCCGTGTTACGTTTCGGGATTTTAATGGTTTTTATCCACTTCCTGGAAAAATCAAGTATCATTGCCAAAAAGTTTCCTGAATTGCTACAAGTCGCACGAATGCAAACTTTCCACTGTTGTGAAAAATATTTTTAGCTCCCAGTTTAAAGATTAACTGAACGTATTTATAAAGTGCATCGGCATCAGTTCAATTACGGCTCGTCCATAATAATTAAGCTCCCAAA
This sequence comes from Uloborus diversus, assembly GCF_026930045.1. Lineage (NCBI taxonomy): Eukaryota > Metazoa > Arthropoda > Arachnida > Araneae > Uloboridae > Uloborus > Uloborus diversus. The sequence continues at coordinate 139,792,363 of NC_072738.1, forward strand.
GGAAGCGAATAAGTGTGAACTACTTTGCTTTGCAGGCGGGGGAAATCCTCGTCGCATACTTGCAATTCTGGCTAAGCTTTGGCCATGGTTGCAATAAAGCTCTTGGAACTTCCTTGATAAATCAGGAAGATGCCGAGCTGTTATATTATACATTCCTAAGTTTACTCTAATTTTCTACACACAAGATTGGCTTTTAATGGGAAGATTTCTGAATTTCTCAGGGGCTTCCAGGATAACTTCAGAAAGGTTACTGAATTTTAGCGGAAAATATTCCTGGATTTTGAAAGATATGTTACTGGCGAAAATTTTGCACAACAACTGCCTATTACTTTCCCGAAACGTTTCTGAATCGTTTTTACAGTGTACTATTTGCATTGGTTATCTCCAAATTTTTAATTTTGCCACTTACATCCCTTTGCTCCTTACTGCCTCAAATGTAATTTTTTCCGAAAAAATCGCAGTTTATTGTCTCGAAGCAACTCGAGGAATGTTTCCAAAAATTTCTCATGCCCTTCATTATTTCTCTCAGGGGTGGGAATGATTCGGAGAAGCTTATACTGTCACTTTCATTCTAGAACCCTAGGGTATCAGAAAATGTAAGTCCTGATAATTAGGCCCAAAAAACCTACCTGAAACTTTTCGTCCCCTTCTCACGCTCTTTTGTTGGACCTTTTGACTCTATTTCCACCCTTGTAAATAGAGGAGATGAGCAGGAAACCCCTTTAAGACACAGGGAGTGGTGCAATCCTTTGTCCAACTTCCAGTGGCGAATCCTGGATTTTGTCCTGGGGGCGGCTGAAGTCATTCAAATTTTAAGTTTCCTTGACCGAAGTTTATTGATGTAAACTAATGCGTATTTTAAACTATATTTTCATCACCTGTTTATCTAAGCGTTGGCAGATGAAATTTTCTGAGTCCCACTTGATATCATCTAAAATTTGGTATTCAAAGGTAAAATTTTAAAATTTAAATGTCAGTGTATATCAAAGAACAAAACAAAACAAAACAAAATCGTGCATTTTAGACACCATTGCTAAGCAATTTACAGGCAAAATTTTCAATTTTTGATAAGAATGCAAAAAAAAAAAAAAATTGTAAACTAATACAGTTAAAAGCAGCGAGAAAAGAGAAAAAATTTCAAGAATTGATAATAAACGCTACAATATAAAAAGAGGGAGAGAAAGAAAAACAAGTAACTCTGAGGTTTGCACTTTTTTTTTCTTCCCTCCTTTTTTAGAGAGCAAATAAATAAATTTTTAGAACAAAGCAAAATTTCTGAAATTCGAAAGGAAATTTCAGAAAACTGACATCCCTTTTACTATTGCAAATTCGTACATCAACCATAAGAACAGCGAAAACAAATTAAATGAAAGAGAGAGAGTAAATGTGGGAAATAATTGAAATTTTATTGAAAACTAGCATTCCCGTACCCGGCATTGCTCGGGTAATGGAATTAGCAGGGGTTAACAGTGCTTGGTGCACCTAGTTTCGATTTTGGGAGGACCTAGGGTCCCTGGACTCCTTATATATATATGCCCTTGTCCTTAACCAATCTTTAACTGTTATTAACGATCCTTTTAAAGTATTGATTATCTTTGCCATTACAGTAAGGCTACATTACAGGTTATCCACATTTTATTGTTATACCTATGTTTAAGCAAGAACTTCGTTGTGTCCAACATTTTTAGTTTTTTTTCTTGGTGCTAAAATTATTGAGCTGCTTGATGAACTGACTTTGGAGCAAGCTACATAAAATTGGCCGTGTGAAAAAAAAAGGTCTTCTCTTAAACCGATCCCTGCTACTTTTAATGTCTGTCCTTGTGACTTATCAACGGTTATCGCAAAGCAAAATTTTACAGGAAACTGCACTCTTCTAAATTCAAACGTATAGTCCGCCTGTGCTGATGTTCTTAAAAACTTCGTTTCTAGTATTGAAAAAATTTAATGCAAAAGACAGAAACATTATTATTTGACTTGTGAAAAGCCTCGAAGAATCACATGAGAAACAAAACAATATCAAATTTAAAATTCGCTATCGACCAAAAGTTGAGATGAAGTACCGAATAATGATTTGAATGTAGGAAAGCCTCCGAAAATAAGGGATTTAAATTTCAATGACAGGTTTTAATCTCACAAAAATTAAGGGGTTTTAATTCATTTCTCAAGAATCAAGTAATTGATATTTCGAAAAATCCTTTCTTAGTGGATACTTTCGTAATCATGTGGACATGCCTGCCAAATTTCAAGTCTGAGACTTCAGCAGCATTGGCTGTGCGTTGATATATATACTAGCTGACCCAGCCACGCGTTGCTGTGGCAAAGAAGTTGAATCAAAGTAATATTTGACTCATTATTTTGATAGAATCCAATAATTATTTTTTTAATAAAGCTTCAAACTGTGTAGCCAATTCTAAAACATATGAGATTGATAATGGGCGTGTTAGGCTGAAGTACGTACTTACAGCGGCGGATGGGAGAGCATGAACCGGCCCTGGCATTTACATGTCAGCCGGCCCTTTAAGACTTGCTCCTTGATGAGGAGACCCCCCCCCCCTTTCGCCCTTTAGGTTTTTCTTTTTCCAAATGTAAAAGGTAGAGCTGATGATACATCTTTTAGTTTTAGAAGGGAGTCACCATTAGAATTTCAGGATTCAAATTAGGAGATCTGCGTTTACGAATGTGGAGAAAAATAATCAATAATACGAACACTTGCATAGTAAAAAGTGTAATATTCGTGTTGATGATAGGGGGTTCGGAGGCCCACCCTAGGGCCTCCGAACCTACCACCTAACCTATTTTTTTTTTTAACCACACCTTATTTTTTTTAAATTATAGCTCCAAAAACGTATTTTTAGACTTTTTAAATGATCTTGGCGATGTTTGCGGGAAGAGGTATTTGGAGAATTCTCTCCAAACTTCTTCAAAATCAGAGTTCTAGAACGTATGTGTAAGCTATGTTTGGAAACACTAGGGGGGGGGGGAGAAGAGAAGGGATTTAGAAATTCTTTCTAGCCAAAATTGCTCAATTGAAGTTTCAAAAGCGCCTATTTAGGTGACAGTTGACGCTTTTCGGGGGGGGGGGGGCGATGTTTTTTAAAGTAATATTCGTGTAGATGATGGGGGGTTCGGGGGCACTCCACTGGAAATTTTTTTTAATTATAGCTCCAAAAACGTATTTTTAGACTTTTTAAATGATCTTGGCGATGTTTGCGGGAGGAGGTATTTGGAGAATTCCCCCAAAGCTTTTTCAAAATCAGAGCTTTAAAACGTATGTGTAAGCAATGTTTGGAAACACTGGGGAGAAAGGAGGGCGTTCAGGAATTCTTTCTAGGCAAAATCTCTCAATTGAAGTTTCCGAATCGCCAATTTAGGTGACAATTGACACTCTTTGGGGGAGGGGGGTGATGTTTTTTGAAATTGAAGTTCTTCAACAAGTTTGTTCCCGATAAATATCCCCGAAGTATCTGAAAGTCTTATGTGCAATAACGTGTGTGTGTGTGTGTGTGTGTGTGATTTGGAACTTTTCACGCGATATCGCGTGAAAAGAGAATGTATAATTTCAATGAACGACTTTAAACTATCTTTGACAATGTTAATGATAACAAAGATCCGATTCCCCCCCCCCTCAGGGATTTCTTTTTTTTTGAATTAGTTGTCTTAAAAATCCATTGTAGTGACCTTAGGTAATGTGAGGGAAAGAGGCTCGAAGGTGTTATCCAGGAATTGTTTCGTAACTGAAATCTAAATAAAAGGATTGTAGGTCTTCTTTAATAACGTAAAAGGGGACCGACAATTCTTGGAAATTGAAGCTAAAAAACGTTATTTTCGTCGACTTTCAATGACGTGAGGGGTAGGAGTTTTCCGGAGATAATTTGGAATTAAGTCCATAAAATTAAATTTAAGACGACCTTTATTGATGATGGCGAGCGTGTTGGGTACGAAAAATTTTCGATTTTAGCTTTTAAAACGCAGTTTTTGACGATCTTTGGTAATGTTAGTGGGTAAAGCTGTTCAGGGACCTTCCTTCGGTAATTTTTCGAAATTTGAATTCTAAATCACAGTCGTAGATGATACTCACTGATGTTACAAAGGGTTCGAAGGCTCTTCTTAGAAATCTTGAAGGAATTGAAGCCCTAAAAATGAAATTTCAGACCATCTTTGGTGATACAAGGGGTAGGAGAGATTCGATAACCTCTGAAAATTTTCTAAATTGTAGTCCTAAAAACGAAATTTTGAATGATCCTTAAAGATGGCGTGGAGGCGCTTCTGCAGGATTTGAGTGATCACTCTCCTGGAAGCTTTTCGAATTTTAAGTCCTAAATACAAATTGTAGGCCATCTTTGGTAACGAAAGACAATAGAAGATGGGGGACTGGGTTCCGATTTAGAAACTTCTCCTGTACTCTTTCAAAATAAAAGTTTTAAAACGCGTTTTTAATCTACCTTGGAGGTGAAAAATGAAGGGTAAGGGTCGAGGATCTCTCTACCTTCCGCATTCTTTGCTGAGTCCCTATCATTTTATTAAATTATTGATACAAATGTTATGGAAAAACCTCCCCGCAGCATTTCTTTTCCAAAACCATTTTAGTTCTTTTGTTTCTTCATAGTGAAGTTTTCAATTTCCAACCTGTTGTTTGAATTTGTTTGAAATTAAAGTGTTTAATAATCTTTTAACATTTTGGACTGATGTGGTAATTTTCAGTGACACCGTAGATCTTCTTCCAACTTTATTTTACTTTAAGTATCCACCAGCTAAAATATCTTAATAAAGCTATATTTTATTTTCGATTTATGCATTCAAACGCTTGGTATTCATTACAATATTTTAAATCTCCCCTAGTGCGCTTTAACTTTTTTTTTCTGTTTGACGCATGCCCCTATGAAACCGCCATAATTATTTATCTATTCATTTAGTGTACTAAGTTGAAACTTGTCATAGGTTTGTACTATGTAATGAATACTTTTTTCGTTGAAAAAAAAATCTTAATTTGTCAGAATGTCTTGAAAAATTTCAGCTGCTTTTATTTAGGTAAATTATAATAAAGAACCGTGGATGCTCCTAAATAATATTCAAAGGTTTAATTGTTTAATATTCAAGGGTTGAATTTTCTTTCAAAATTTTGCTGGAAAAATACTTTTTGTCACGGGAATTCCACTTGGTATTATGTTACTACTATTTTTTTAAATATTGAGAACGTTTTCTTTCTTTTCTTTTTTTTTATTTTTTTCATCCCTAAATTAAAATTGGCAGCTTCGGTTCTACGCCTCCCCTGGTGACGGCCCTGCCTTTACATGTTCATTGTCCCATACAGACTATTATTATAGGCAGCTGTTAGGATCTTAGAAAGTACTGGACAGTTATGCATCAAATTTATCTTATCAGCCGACCGATGAATTTACTGACACACAGTAAAATATCTGATTGCTCACAGCATAAGTTTGCGGAGTTTTTTTTTTTTTTTTTTTTTAATTTTGTAATCATTACTTTTCTAGCAGCGATTTTCTTATGAGTCGTTTAGAAATATATCGGTTTATTATGATATTTTCAGAGATATTTAAATGTTTTTTTTAATTAGGAAAAAAAAGCAAAGAAAAGAAATATTAGTTTTTTTTTGTACTATTCAATTGAAAGATTCAATGCGGCCCCATCAGAGGCGGCCCACCGGGAATTTGCCCGGCCCGCCGGCCCCATCCGCCCCTGAGTACTTATGAAATTTAGTAAGAAGTAACTAAATTTTCTATGGTAATGCACTATACTTAAGCTTAGTAAATTTTGCAAGTATGACCTCGGCCAAAAAATAATAACTTGAAAGTGATATTAAATATCGAAGCTGATTGTAAAATATCGGAATGTAGAAATTAAACCTAAACCACCATATAACTTTAGAATGTACACTACATTTTATTCATCTCAGCTTTATCTATAGTTTGTAATCAATAACTTCTTTACAAAATACACTAACTAAATTAAAAACATATAAATATTAAATTTTATAAATGAGGTAGACAACATGGACTTTGAAAATTGCTTCTATTATTTGAAAACTGAAAATTATCTAAGCACTAACTTGGGCACAATATTATAGCTTAACCTGTCTTTCGCTAGCACGAATAGGTATGATAAGTATCCCACTTGTGAGTAGGCGATAAATAGTTGCCTATGAGAGAAACATGTATATGTTTCAAGTCCAAACCACATGTTTGGTCTTTAAATCGATTTATGGTATTTGCAAAAACTTAAGGAATTGGAAATTGAAGTCTTCCAAATGTGTTTGAAAATTATGACGCTATTAATGGATTACGTGGAAACACAAAAATTTCTCCTTTAAATTTTCCCGTCAAAATTGTTGACTTTTGATGGATAAACTTGTACCGTTGCACAATTTAGGTGGTTTCAAAGAGCGAAAAAGAATAATTTGTGAACCAATTTTAACCGGAAATCGTGTAGTGGCATCCCTGCAATATACAGACAATTTAAAAATTCAGTTGGAATGCTTATGGCTTTGTTTTTATCGAAAACTGTTTAGCCTTGTTCAGCATCAATGGTCAACACAATCTGATTACGATTTTTTTTCAGCTGTCAGTAATGGTTCATTATTCGCAATTATTGTAGCTGAGATAGCGTCATTGTGTGTGCACTGTTTTTCTCGTTGCGAATCAGTATTAACTAAGTCGGTGGCAAATCAATCAGGTGATAGCACACCATAATGGCTAAACTACAAATTTGAAATGGAAATGCATAAAACTTCAATCAACACTAAAGCTTCGTTATACATCTCAGGTGTAAAATCTAAATTTGGACATCAGTGTGTTTGTTTAGCTCTAAGGAGTATATCTTCAAGCATAAAATTTATGTAGTTTTCCCACAGAAATGGTGCTTGTGTTGGATAGTATGTCGTCAAAATTATTTTAAACAGTTGACAAATACTGTTTCTCGTTATTTCAAACCTGCATTAGAAAATTTCAACTCCCAATGAGTGTCTGCTACGAATAATTACAATTTACGACATGAATCGTGATATGTATTAAACATTCGACAACTAACGGTCCGCAAATATTCCTGTCTGTTCGGGAAATTTTACCGAAAACAAATGCAAAAAAATGTTGTCTTTGTTTTGGACGCGCAGTTTTGTTTTGGATGGAGTTTTGGTCCCAATGTCTTGGTTTACTCCAATTCAAAACAGTAATTTCACTGAAACCTTCAGAGATAACCTAGGTAAGTTTAAAAGTAACAGCTTGGCAAATCAACTTGCAATAATGCACAAAGAATTCTTCTTCTTTTGCATATGTACTTGCATGTTCGTGGGTACTCACATTATCTCGACATTACGCTATAAAAACGATTGTTTTTACATGTGTGGATTTAATCGAAATTACTGGTAATGTCCGCCAGAAGTCCCAAGACAGTATTCAGACAATGCCAGCTTAAAGTGTATCGTTGCCTTGCAAATCTTGCATTCTCCTATGATGTTTTTCGAATGAACGCTTTTGCTCATGAGTCTTAGTACGCTTATCCCAAATTATGATGGTACTCTTTTACAACACTACAGTCATTCCGCGTTTTTTTTTTTTAATGTTACACATTGCGTTTTGTTTGTTACGAATATCTAATAGGCAACATTTAAGCTGAACGTGCTCTTCTTCTACCATCTAAAAGATCTCTAGCAGCTATGCCTGACAATGCTATTGTCACTGCATTTTTCTGTTGCAACCGTATCTTTGCAAGAAATAATGATATTAAAAATGTCTTGGGGAGAAAACAAAAAAAAAAGAAATGTTTTCCCCTTAAATTCAGTAACCTTCCAGAAAATATCCTGGAATCATTTTGAAGAATTCAGTAGTCTTCTCGGTTAAAGTCGGTTATGTGTCTAGCATCTTCAGAGAAGTCTAGTGTACATTTAATATCATGCTTGGCACCTTCCTGCTTCTCCGAGAAAGCGCGCAAATCATTAATAAAAGCATTGCCAATAATAAGACTAACTTTCAAGCAATTTGCTGGAATGTAAGTTGCCTGCAGTTCTTCCAACGCTCTGTGATCCAGATGTTTTTTCGCTCTCAATAGAAGTATTCAATCTAGAAGGAGCGTTGTCGAGCGGATACGGATACGGATCATGATTTTTCTTCGGTGGAGAGCGTGAGCTCTTTTGCCGGGTGTGAGGGTAAAGGGTCATGGCATGGAACAGATCATTGATGGTATGAGGGGGAGGAGGAGATATGTAAAAAAGGAATCTTTTCAGGGCCACTTGTGTATATACAATATTTACAAGCACATGTGAAATAATAGACAAGTATGAAGAACGAAGGATAAATATAAGTGGATAAATAAGGACTATTTACAATATGTACAGCGAAAATCCAATGGAAGATCAGTGCGGGTAAGGCCTGTCCTACCCGCAAGGAGGGTTCGGGAGCCGAACCATCTGCCGGAATGGCAAAGAAGAGATTTAGCCGTCTGAAACGGCAGGGGGAATGCGCCTGGGGCGCTTTTCCCCCTTGAGTTGGTAAGTAATGAACATTGTGTCCGAAGGGAAACCTGTGTTTCCCTCATTATATGTGTATTGTATTTGGTCATGTATCAGTGGGTTGGGGTGGTAGGTGAGTCGAGTGAAGAAATTTGTTGCGATGTCAATAATGAAATCTGTTAGATACACAATGTGGGAATCATTATGGATCGTATCATTGGAGACAAACCAAGGTGCATTAAAGACTTTTCTCAGTATTTTGTTTTGGATGACTTGGAGCCCCATCATGTTGGTTTTTGCAGCATGACCCCATACCGGGATGCTGTAAACCATTGCTGGGCGGATGATGGTAGTATATATGGCGAGTTTGTTCTTGGGTGCTTAATGAGTTGGTCTTGCTTAATAGACCGTACATGTATCCGATTTTACGTTGTCGAGCAGAAGCCGATACACTTATTAAATACGTTTAGTTAATTTTTCTACTGGTGGGACAAAAATATTTTTCATGACGGTGAAAATGTGCATTTCTGCCCTTTGTAGCATTTCAGGAAACGTTTTGACAAAGATAGTTGATTTTCTCAGAAGGTGAATAAAAACGTAAAAACCACCGAAACGTTCTACGGAAATAATAAGTAACTTTTCGGCTTTTTTTTAGTATAGTCTTTTTAGCAATAAGTCAAACGATGTGAGAGTTGTATCGATTAAATAACTTACAACGCCATCTATTAAGAATTTATAGAACAAAACAATCAATACACACTATTAATGTGTAATAAAAATTTTATTTGCAATTAAAAATTATAAAAACCATCCTATCTTTTAAGTTGGACCAAATTACAGATACGTATGAAATTTGATAAAAATCGGTCCAGTAGTTTCGGAGTTTACCCCGAACAAACATTGTGACACGAGATTTTTATATATATACTAGCTGACCCAGCCACGCGTTGCTGTGGCAAAGAAGTTGGATTAAAATAAAATTTTACTCATTATTTTGATAGAATCAAATAAATATTTTTAATAGAGTTTAAAATAGTATAGCCGATTTTAAAACAAATGAGATTGATAATGGGCGTGATTTAATGTACAAACGATTCATAAATGTTCCTGGAAAATTATGGGCAGCTGATGTGGCCAATTTTGGCCAGGAACATGTCATGCCAAAACCCGGAAAGTTTTCCTATAAAAGTTAATAACCTTCCTGAAATTATCTCGGAAACCTCTTTAAAAATTCGAAGATCTTCCCGTTTGAAGTTAGTCGTGTTTCTGGAACTTTAGTGTAAACTTAGGAAGGAATAAAAAAAAAGCTTAGCACCTTTCTGATTTATTAAGGAACTTCTATAAGCAGTAATGCAAACATAGCCAAAGCTTAGCCAGAACTGCAAGCAAGTATAGAAAATTTTTACTCAGTAACGTTTCGGATTTTTTTTTTTTTTACAATGCAGGCTGAAGAAAGTACTTATTGAATTCAGTCAGTACTAAATAAATTTTTTTATGGAAAAAGCACTATACTTACGCTTAGTAAAATTTGTAAGTATGACTTTGGCCAAAAAAAAAGCAAAAATAACTTGAAAGTGATAGTAAATATCGAAACTGATTGTAAAATAACCGAATGTAGAAGCTAAGCGTAAACCACCATACGCTCTTAGATTCTACACAACATTTTATTCACGTCTGCTTTCTCTATAGTTTGTAATCAATAACTTCTTTACAAAATACACTAACTAAATTAAAAACATAATAATTAAATTTTTTCAATGAAGTAGATAACATTGACTTCGAACTATTGTTTCTATTATTTGCAAACTGAAAACTGTCTAAGCACTAAGTTGTGCACAATGTTCTTGCTTAACCAGTCTTTTGCTAATACGAAAAGTATGATAACTTTAAACTTGTGAGTAGGTGATATATGGTTGCCCATGAGAGAAATATTTATGTTTCAAGTCCAAACCGAAAGAAGACATTGTTTGTTCTTGAGATCTATTTATGGTCTTTGCAAAAGTTAAACGAATCAAAAATTGAAGCCTTTCAAATGTGTTTGAAAATTATGACGCTATTAATGGATTACGTGGCAACACAAACCTTTCTCCTTTAAACTTTATCGTCAAAATTGCTGAATTTTGATGAAGAAACGTGTACCGTTGCAAAATTTAGGTGGGTTTAAATCGCGAAAAATAATAAATTTTTGAGCCAATTTTCAACCGGAAATCATGTAGTCGCATTCCTGGTGTATCCAGGGAATTAAAAAATTCAGTTGGAATGTTTACTGCTTTGTTTTCATCGACAACTGTATAGACTTGTTCAGCATCAATGGGGAGCTTTTTTTTCCAGCCGTCAGTAATGGCCCATTATTCGCAATAATTGTAGCTAAGACAGCGTCATTGCTCTGTTGTTATACGTTGAAAGTCAGTGTTAACTAAGTCGGTGGCCCAACTGTCAGGTGACGGCATATCATAATAACTAAGTGGCAAATTTGAAAATAAAACGCAAACACCTTCAGTTAAAACTAAAACTTCATATTTATCTCTGGTGTAAAATCTGGATTTAAATATTTGTGTGTTTGGTAAACTTTATGAAATACGTCTTCAAACGTTAAATCTATATATATAAAAATCTTGTGTCACGATGTTTGTTCGGGGTAAACTCCGAAACTACTGAACCGATTTTTATCAAATTTCATACGTATCTGTAATTTGGTCCAACTTAAAAGATAGGATAGTTTTTATAATTTTTTATTGCAAATTTCATATTAATTATGCAATAATAGTGTGAATTAATTGTTTAGTTCTAAAAATTCTTAATAGATGGCGGTGTAAGTTAATTAATCGATATAACTCTAACATCGTATGACTTACTCCTAAAATCACCATGATAAAAAAACTCAGAAATGTTGCTTAGAATTTCCATATAACGTTTCGGGATATTACAGGTTATTATTCACTTCCTGAGAAAATCAACAATATTTTTCAAAACGTTTCCTTGAATTGCTACAAATTGCAGATTTCACACCGTTGTGAAAAATATTTTTCTCCACCAGTATCAAGATTAACTAAACGTATTAAATAGGTGTATCGTTTTCAAAGCGATTACGGTTCGTCCAGATTGACTTAACGCCCAATGTGTGCGAAAAGACATCTGGATCACGAAGCTTTGCAAGAGTTGCATTCGAGATACTTACTTGAGATCTGTCTTCGCGTTGGGAATGCGTGCATTAATGCTTTGAGAGCTTTCTTAGAAAAGCAGGAAGGTTCCAGGCTATTATATTAAACCTGCGTTAGACTTCTCTGAAGGTGCGAGAATCATAACTTCCTTTAACTAAGAAGACTACTAAATTCTTCAAAAATATTCCAGGTTAATTTCAGGAAGTTTAATGAATTTAAGCGGAAAATAATTATTTTCTTTATTTTATTCCTCAAGAAACTTTTAATATCATTAATTCTTGCAAAGATACGTTCGCAACAGAAAATTGCAGTGACATTTGCATCGTCAGGCATTGCTGCTACTTTTTTTAGATGGTAGACGAACAGCACATTCAGCTTTAAAGTTGCCTATTAGATATTCATAACAAACAAAACTCAATGTGTAACATTTAAGAAAAAAAAAAGTGGAATGGATGTAGTGTTGCAAGAGAGGAGTGAAATTAAAATTTCGGATAAGTGTACTATGGCTCATGAGTAAAAGCATTCATTCGAAGCACATCATAAGATTGTGCAAGATTTGAACGGCAACGATAAACTTTTAGGCGAAATTGTCTGAATACTGTCTGGGGACTTCCGGCAGACATTACCAGTTATTCCGATGAAATCAACGCATGTTTAAAACAATCGTTTTAATAGCGTAATGTCGAGATAATGCGATTGGCCATGAACATGCGAGTATAAACGCAAAATAATCTAATCCCTGAAGTATTTTCTAAGCAATTGCTGGGTATTGGAAACGGTGAAATGGAACTGTATCAAAATATACAGTACAACAAATAGACAGACATTTTCTACACTGCCGTTGAGACGAAAAGTGAACTGATTGAGAGTCTATTTCCAGATAAATTTAATTTTTTTAAAATCATAATTGCCTCTGTAATCGCGCTGGTTTTGTAGCAGTTTTGGTTTCGGTAAACATTTTCGAACAGACAGGAGTATTTGTGGATCGTCAATTGTCGACTGTCAAATACATATCCCTATGCATGTCACAAATTGTATTTAATGGTCGCACAAAGTCATTGGGAGTTGAGACTTTCTAATGCAGGTTTGACGTAAGGAGAAACAGTATTCGTCAACTGTTTAAAACAATTTTGACGACATTCTATCCAACACAATCATCATTTTTTAAAGAGAAACTATATAACATTTAACGTTTGAAGACGTATTTCATAAAGTTTACCAAACACACAAATATTTAAATCCAGATTTTACACCAGAGATAAATATGAAGTTTTAGTTTTAACTGAAGGTGTTTGCGTTTTAATTTCAAATTTGCCACTTAGTTATTATGATATGCCGTCACCTGACAGTTGGGCCACCGACTTAGTTAACACTGACTTTCAACGTATAACAACAGAGCAATGACGCTGTCTTAGCTACAATTATTGCGAATAATGGGCCATTACTGACGGCTGGAAAAAAAAGCTCCCCATTGATGCTGAACAAGTCTATACAGTTGTCGATGAAAACAAAGCAGTAAACATTCCAACTGAATTTTTTAATTCCCTGGATACACCAGGAATGCGACTACACGATTTCCGGTTGAAAATTGGCTCAACAATTTATTATTTTTCGCGATTTAAACCCACCTAAATTTTGCAACGGTACACGTTTCTTCATCAAAATTCAGCAATTTTGACGATAAAGTTTAAAGGAGAAAGGTTTGTGTTGCCACGTAATCCATTAATAGCGTCATAATTTTCAAACACATTTGAAAGGCTTCAATTTTTGATTCGTTTAACTTTTGCAAAGACCATAAATAGATCTCAAGAACAAACAATGTCTTCTTTCGGTTTGGACTTGAAACATAAATATTTCTCTCATGGGCAACCATATATCACCTACTCACAAGTGGAAAGTTATCATACTTTTCGTATTAGCAAAAGACTGGTTAAGCAAGAACATTGTGCACAACTTAGTGCTTAGACAGTTTTCAGTTTGCAAATAATAGAAACAATAGTTCGAAGTCAATGTTATCTACTTCATTGAAAAAATTTAATTATTATGTTTTTAATTTAGTTAGTGTATTTTGTAAAGAAGTTATTGATTACAAACTATAGAGAAAGCAGACGTGAATAAAATGTTGTGTAGAATCTAAGAGCGTATGGTGGTTTACGCTTAGCTTCTACATTCGGTTATTTTACAATCAGTTTCGATATTTACTATCACTTTCAAGTTATTTTTGCTTTTTTTTTGGCCAAAGTCATACTTACAAATTTTACTAAGCGTAAGTATAGTGCTTTTTCCATAAAAAAATTTATTTAGTACTGACTGAATTCAATAAGTACTTTCTTCAGCCTGCACTGTAAAAAAAAAAAAAAAAAAAAAATCCGAAACGTTACTGAGTAAAAATTTTCTATACTTGCTTGCAGTTCTGGCTAAGCTTTGGCTATGTTTGCATTACTGCTTATAGAAGTTCCTTAATAAATCAGAAAGGTGCTAAGCTTTTTTTTTTATTCCTTCCTAAGTTTACACTAAAGTTCCAGAAACACGACTAACTTCAAACGGGAAGATCTTCGAATTTTTAAAGAGGTTTCCGAGATAATTTCAGGAAGGTTATTAACTTTTATAGGAAAACTTTCCGGGTTTTGGCATGACATGTTCCTGGCCAAAATTGGCCACATCAGCTGCCCATAATTTTCCAGGAACATTTATGAATCGTTTGTACATTAAATCACGCCCATTATCAATCTCATTTGTTTTAAAATCGGCTATACTATTTTAAACTCTATTAAAAATATTTATTTGATTCTATCAAAATAATGAGTAAAATTTTATTTTAATCCAACTTCTTTGCCACAGCAACGCGTGGCTAGGTCAGCTAGTGTTATATAGTTTCTCTTTAAAAAATGATGATTGTGTTGGATAGAATGTCGTCAAAATTGTTTTAAACAGTTGACGAATACTGTTTCTCCTTACGTCAAACCTGCATTAGAAAGTCTCATTTCCCAATGACTTTGTGCGACCATTAAATACAATTTGTGACATGCATAGGGATATGTATTTGACAGTCGACAGTTGACGATCCACAAATACTCCTGTCTGTTCGAAAATGTTTACCGAAACCAAAACTGCTACAAAACCAGCGCGATTACAGAGGCAATTATGATTTTAAAAAAATTAAATTTATCTGGAAATAGACTCTCAATCAGTTCACTTTTCGTCTCAACGGCAGTGTAGAAAATGTCTGTCTATTTGTTGTACTGTATATTTTGATACAGTTCCATTTCACCGTTTCCAATACCCAGCAATTGCTTAGAAAATACTTCAGGGATTAGATTATTTTGCGATTATACTCGCATGTTCATGGCCAATCGCATTATCTCGACATTACGCTATAAAAACGATTGTTTTAAACATGCGTTGATTTCATCGGAATAACTGGTAATGTCTGCCGGAAGTCCCCAGACAGTATTCAGACAATTTCGCCTAAAAGTTTATCGTTGCCGTTCAAATCTTGCACAATCTTATGATGTGCTTCGAATGAATGCTTTTACTCATGAGCCATAGTACACTTATCCGAAATTTTAATTTCACTCCTCTCTTGCAACACTACATCCATTCCACTTTTTTTTTTCTTAAATGTTACACATTGAGTTTTGTTTGTTATGAATATCTAATAGGCAACTTTAAAGCTGAATGTGCTGTTCGTCTACCATCTAAAAAAAGTAGCAGCAATGCCTGACGATGCAAATGTCACTGCAATTTTCTGTTGCGAACGTATCTTTGCAAGAATTAATGATATTAAAAGTTTCTTGAGGAATAAAATAAAGAAAATAATTATTTTCCGCTTAAATTCATTAAACTTCCTGAAATTAACCTGGAATATTTTTGAAGAATTTAGTAGTCTTCTTAGTTAAAGGAAGTTATGATTCTAGCACCTTCAGAGAAGTCTAACGCAGGTTTAATATAATAGCCTGGAACCTTCCTGCTTTTCTAAGAAAGCTCTCAAAGCATTAATGCACGCATTCCCAACGCGAAGACAGATCTCAAGCAAGTATCTCGAATGCAACTCTTGCAAAGCTTCGTGATCCAGATGTCTTTTCGCACACATTGGGCGTTAAGTCAATCTGGACGAACCGTAATCGCTTTGAAAACGATACACCTATTTAATACGTTTAGTTAATCTTGATACTGGTGGAGAAAAATATTTTTCACAACGGTGTGAAATCTGCAATTTGTAGCAATTCAAGGAAACGTTTTGAAAAATATTGTTGATTTTCTCAGGAAGTGAATAATAACCTGTAATATCCCGAAACGTTATATGGAAATTCTAAGCAACATTTCTGAGTTTTTTTATCATGGTGATTTTAGGAGTAAGTCATACGATGTTAGAGTTATATCGATTAATTAACTTACACCGCCATCTATTAAGAATTTTTAGAACTAAACAATTAATTCACACTATTATTGCATAATTAATATGAAATTTGCAATAAAAAATTATAAAAACTATCCTATCTTTTAAGTTGGACCAAATTACAGATACGTATGAAATTTGATAAAAATCGGTTCAGTAGTTTCGGAGTTTACCCCGAACAAACATCGTGACACAAGATTTATATATATATATATATATATATATATATATATATATATATATATATATATATATATATATATATATTATATATATATATATATATATATATATATGTTATCTCAGGACAATGATTTTTATATATTAAGATATTGAACTTACATTAAGATACATGGGCATTTAAAAAAAAGGATTAAAAAAAATAAATAAATTAGTTCAGGACTGAGGGCGACTGCAGCCTCATAGCCGCCACTCTGGATTCACCCCTGTCCAACTTCTTTTGTTTCGGGGCGCTCGAAACTCGTTTGAAACCGTTCTGCAACTTTGGTAATCCAAATCTTTGATAAATTTAGCTGTGGTAAATCACTTCATTTTGCTACTTCACCAGAGCGGTTTTTTTTTAATTCTTTTTTTCTCTATTATTTTTAGCTCATTTTAAATATTAAAATTTTTGTTATTGTATTAATACTTTTTTTTTTCAACTTTCATTACACGGTTCAACTTATTTTTAACTATCTTGACTAATTTTTAGAATATTATTTTATTATGATTATGACCTCGTTATCCTGAAAACTAGATATCTCGAATTGTTTTTACCGTCCCTTCGACTTCGTGATATCGAGAGTATACTGCATAAGTAAATCAAGACTTCCACAATATGCACCTTAACGCGGAATTTGGAGCGAGTTTTCAATTGAAAGTTTTGCAAACAAAACATACCGCTTCATGAAAAAAAAAATTGTTTTGCCAACGTATGATTATAGCCACCCTCGCTCATCATGCATTAACCAGAGCTGCGGATTCGGAGTCGGATTGCTTTTGGTGTAAAGGAGTCGAAGTTGAAGTTGGTCATTTTCCCCCAAAGTCCGCAACTCTGCCAGTGCTTACGGAGTTAGAGTCGGAGTCGGAATGATTTTGGGCGGGGGGGGGGGGGCACAGGGGGGAGTTGCGCTATCAAAATTGGGGGGGGGGGGGGGTTATATTCATTTTTTTACTTTTTTATTTAAATTTATTTATTGATTTAATTTTAAATTATTTTTTTTTCTGTTTATATATATTTCATTTATTTATTTAGTGTGTGTGTGTGTGTATGTATGTCATTGGCGTAGCACAGAATTTTTCAATTACAATAATAACAATAATAACTAAAAATAAATGAATAAAAAATATTCAAAACAGTAAATTAAATTAAAAATTTTTTCGGAAAACATAAAACAAAAAAAAAAAAAAAAATTTTTTTAAATAATAAAATAAAAAGAGAGCGAAAAAATAAAAAAGGTAAAAAGGGTTGAGATTTTTTTGGGGAGGGGGGATTTTCGCCATTGAACTTGGGGGGGGGGGGGGGGAGGATGAACATTGGAGCACCCCGGATGAGCACCCCAGATTTTGGGGTAAAGAAGTCGGAGTCGAAGGCTCTAAAATTCCAGTAGTCGGTTATTTTCCCTCTGACTCTGCAGCCTTGGTTTTAATCCGTTTTCAAAGTGGATTTACCCGAGGACTGGTGCCAAGAATGCTGAGCTGCACTGTAACGAAGTTGACAAAAGTTTGTCTTAAGAAATCTGTTTTAATCACATGTTTAAGTTTCTTAAGTGTTACCCTTTTTTTGGTAACCAATAAAGATTTTCAAATGTATCACCAAGTTTCAAATAAATCGAAAACTATTTTTCTGAAATATGTCTTCTCTTTTTGTTTTCATGAAATAGGTTGACTCTTTGCTGTGAATACGTTCCCGGCAGGCAGAGGGGGCGTGCCATATTCATCCTGTCTGTAGGTAAAATTTTTCGAAATTTATCTCTTGTTTTTACTTCTTCAGAACTCGTGTTCAAAACAAGATTATAGAATTGAAAATCTATAACGTAGCTGAAAAGAAAACGCAACGTCTAATTTTTAAGTACAGTAGAATGTGTCAAATTAAAAAAAAACAACATATTTAGCAGTAAGTTACCGGTCTTAAGCTAGGTCTAAGGCAGAATTACATACACAGACTGCTGTTTCGTACGCATTCTGTCTGAATTAGTTAATAGCCGAGCGAGAAACCGATGTCATTTGATTGAAGCCGAGATTGCCAACAAACTGGTAGATAAAGTAAATTTATCTCACCAGCTCAATACTCAAGCTTTGCCTTCAATTCAGGAGTCGAACCGCACCATGCTACGGACATTCACTGGTGAGATAAATTTACTTTATCTACCAGTTTGTGTTGGCACACTCAGCTTCAATGATATACATCTGCCTCCAATACGATTATACATTAATCCAGACTGTTGATAAGTACAATATGTCTGTAACACAAAACTCAACAGTTGCGATTATTGCTTTTATTTTTGGCAAATTTAGATTTCGAATCCTGTTTCATATTCTACATTTATTGAAAATATATATTAGAACGTTCGGCCAGCTTGGGCATGGATGTCTTTTTTTTGATGTGGTGTGAATTAGAACCAGTTGAAAAGGACATGCCAACTTATCCGATATTTTGGTTCCAAAACAGCTTTTGATTCAATCTTGTTCCTAGTATTTATAAATACAATATAATATTCGGTGGTTACTATGTCGTACAAAAATTGATAAGTTGAGTAAAATGTCACTCGAGCTAAATCTAGAAAGTTAACCAAGTTTACAAATTCAACAAAAGTGTATCGGGAAGTGTTTATAGCAATGAACCTCATTTTCACACCTTATTTGTTTTAATTTTTAATCAAATCTTCTTCATTTACAGAATACAATAATCAAACATCAATCAGGCAACACATCTAAAGCTTCGACACCAGTTTTCGGCTACGAGGCTTTTGTACAAATACTAATTTTGTGTCCCGGTAATTCTGGAACCAAAATGGCAGACGAGTCAGCTCCCCTTAAATTGTGGCTTTACTGTGGATGGTTGCCTACCCTATAAACCTATCCCTTATGGCATGCTTGTACTGTCCAAATTACGGTACAGATGGAAAAGTGAAGCTGCGCACCCCAGAATTGCCAGGCTAGCTGTAACAAGACAACAGCAACAAGTTTTGGCAATGTCGTTTCTTCAATCCATTTGAACAAATGTGACATTTTTACGCAATTATTTGAACTCCATCCCAGGAAATTTTTACTTTGTATTTTAATATCGATAATAAAGTGCAAACATAACATCGATACTTTCGAACTTTCAATATCGATTCTTATTGTTTCTTTTGATACCTCTAAGAATGGGTTCGACTATATTCAAAAAAGGTACACAATCTCAGTTTGAACAAAGAACAGTTTCTTCGAGCAATTTCAACATCAATTATATGTCCTTTTCTTCGAGTAACTGACAAAAATTGTTGAATAAATGAACAAAATAAATTTCAATGAACATCATGAGAAAGGTTAAACAACCGAAAAAATTAACTTACAAATTATAATCTAATTTCTTTCGTGGTAATCTTCAAAAGAAAGACTTTTGTGGAGCTCAAATTTTTGTTTCATGTATCATACAGCGCTTCCTTTTCTTTGAGTAACTGGAAAAAATTGATGAATAAATGAATAAAATAAATTTCAATGAACATCATGAGAAAGGTTAAACAACCACAAAAGTAAGCTTATAAATTTTGATCTAATTTTTTTCGTGGTAATCTTTGAAAGATACACTTTTGCGGAGCTCAAATTTTCGTTTCAAGTATCGTACAGCGCTTTCTTTTCTTTGAGTAACTGGCAAAAATTGATGAATAAAGGAATAAAATAAATTTCAGTGAACATCACGAGAAAGGTTAAACAACCAAAAAAATAAGCTTATAAATTTTTATCTAATTTCTTTCGCGGTATCTTCAAAAGGAAGACTTTTGTGGAGCTCAAATTTTTGTTTCATGTATCATACACCGCTTCCTTTTCTTTGAGTAACTGGCAAAAATTAATGAATAAATGAATAAAATAAATTTCAATGAACATCATGAGAAAGGTTAAACAACCGAAAAAATAAGCTTATAGATTTTGATTTAAGTTTTTTCGTGGTAATTTTTGAAAGAGACACTTTTGCGGAGCTCAAATGTTTGTTTCATGTATCATACAGCGTTTCGCCGTTCAACCTGCAAGATTTGCAAGACAACCGTTATTACTAGATGCATATTTCCATTTTCAAAAATGGTGAAATGATACATATAGTTAAGCTATCGGAAGTTCGAACTAAAAAAAGAATTCAGTGAAAAATTACGAAATTTAACTTTTATACGGTCTTCATATCTTCCCTCCCCCCTCCCCGCCCAAACATGTTTAGGAAAATCACAAGCGCTTTGTGATTTATATCACTTTACACTCGTGCTTTTCAGGGCATATAGCAGCGTAAACAGTTTCATTTTTTTTCTCAAATTGCAGGAGCTTTTGTAGAATTTTTTTTCATAATCGAAAAAAAAAAAGATTTTTTTTCTCAATACCATTGAAAAGCATCAGTATCCTGTTTTTTCAGCTTCAATAATTACTGCAATCGGTCTTCTTCTGGCAGGGTAATACTTTCCTCTCTTGTTTTCAGCGTGGTCCCTCATAATTTTGAACATGAATCTCCCGATGAAATGTCAAAACGTATTGTGTTCGAATCGTTGTTTTATGTTTAATTATTATATGTATAGATATTCCTTTAAATATTAATGGGAGACATTGGGACCATATAAGAAGTTAGATTTCGTTGGAAGGATGTATCTAACGGCTATGAAAATAGAGGTCTTGCAGGCACGCTGTTAATGTTATACCTTTTCCACTCACGCTATAGAATTATTTAAATGAAAAATGACTCAATATGCTTTGTGGTAAAATAAAACTAAAATGGGGAAAGAAAAAAAAAAAAAAAAACAACGCGAATAAAACACAAATTGTCAAGAAATTGATTGGGTGTTTTTTTTTTTTTTTTTTAATTTTAACCATATAGAATCTTATGACAAAAATCAACGTTTGCTGCTTTCTTTGACTTCTTACTCAGTAAAAAGAAACTCTTCTTTGTTTTCTTGATATGAGCTTCCAAATCGCGGCGTCTTTGTTCTCTTTAATAGTATGCATGCGGCTCATGTTTATAGCTCAGAATACTGAGAACTACGTTTTGATAATGTCCTTTTCAACAGTGTTGCAATTGTTTGTTTTGGCCATCTGCCGTGTGCTAAGAACTAAATCATTTTTTCCCTTACTGTAAAAAATAAATAAATAAAAAATCCCGTCGAACCTCGTTAATTCGCAAATGCTTTAAACGAATTCCCGCAAAGCACATTTGCGATCCCTGTCCTATTGTTTGCTGTTTATTGCTTTTCGGATAAGGCGAATTACGTTTTGAGACGAATTCAATTTAAAGTTCGTTTTAACGAGGTTCCACTGCATTACAACCAAAAATACTGGTAAGATGGGTATTGTTTTGCCGTAATATTTATAGTAATTTTGTCTTATTTGCAGTTGCACAAAGAAAAAAAAACTATTTGTAACAGGTAAAAACTTGCCAAAATTATTCCATACAATTATTGCCCGTTTTCCACGAGAAGGCACTTGACTCCCTCGTCACGCGGTATCCGATGATTCTATTTCGCTGAATTCGGCAGAAGGTATATTCGGATCATAGCAATTTCTTGTAAAAGCAGCAGTGTTTAAAATGAAAGAACAACTAACATGACAACAGAAGTGATGTAAAGGACTTTAAGACTTTTTTGCGCATTAAAAAGGAAATCAAGTTAAGGTTGTCTGGTTGTCTCATTTAGAAGCAACTGGATTGTTTACCGATCACCCCCGAGTAAAACGGAGCTCTGCGTTCGAGGAGGAGGGGGCCAAGTGCCTTCTCGTGAAAAACGGCCAATAAAATTATGACGATGGTGAGATGATACAAAAAATTTCGATTTTGAAGTTTTGTTTAATTTTTTTTGATTAACGTTTGACAGAATAATGCAACAATATATTATGCAATAAGCTCAACACTTGGTGTTCGCTACGGGCTTTCCAGTTTGAATTCAACCTTTTCCCATAAAAGGTAATGATTTGTTATTTCTGTGTTATTTGTTGATGAATCAGTTTCTATATTTTTTAAAATCATTTCACAATTTCTCCGTATTGAAACAGACGAAAAAAAAGCAGTTTTGTTTTTTTACAATTTTGGATTTTGTTTTAAGTGTAGTTTTGCAGATTTTAGTTCAAAGGTTCCAGTTTCATTTCAGTTTTTTTTTTTTTTTTTGCAATATTTATACATATGAAATGTTTCCTACCCTATGGCAGTAATTAGGCACAATGTCATCAGTATTGTTCATTCATTGCATTAGAAAAATTAGGTAACTACTGGGAGCCAAAACTGATCACATGTGATCGGAATGTCTATATAATGAAAGACTGGTTCCGGCATGAGAGCTGTTGTTTATGCTTTGTTTCTCAACCTTTATTGAAACCCATAGCAATAATTTATAAAAAATAAAAAAAATAAATAAATAAAAAAAAAAATTAAAAAAAAATGGTGCACCGGTGAGAAGTTAAAAAGAAAAAGAAATCCGAGTTTTAAAGAACTCTTACATTAGTTAAATGTTTGGTTTACGTACGATAAAATTTGAAAGTAAAGATAAGTAATCATTGAAAACTATTAAAATTAATTAAATAAATCTCTGAAAAAAACAGAAAGTTATGAAAAATAATCACAAAATCAAAGTAAAAAATATCGCATGAAATGTTTTTTGTTTTTATTTATTTATTATATATGTATACATTTTTAAAATTAACCAATTAACTAACGCATTTACTTGATTTTTATTACGAAGCTTTTTTGAACGCAAACAGATAAGAATCTCTGTATGGCTTTTGAAATTTTCCTCGTACCGGTGCCGGTTGTCTGGACTAGCGACTGAGAATCCCTGGTTTAGAAATTCACAAAAATTTCTAGAACTACTGGCACTCTAAAGAAACAATTTTGATAACTGCCCTGATTCCAACTGTCAAAGAACCCACTCACGTCGAATTCGCAAACAATAATGCATGTCGAATTTGGTGACTTTAGTCTGTGGAAAAGTGTTCAGACACGAATTTCTTCAATAGAAAGAACAGGTAGAAGTCGCAGGGAGCAAGATCTAGATTTTAAGGTGGATGGTCAAGCATCTCCCAATCAAACTTAACTCACACATAGCCGTGTTATCAACTGTGATACACTGGCGCCATTCTGAGTTAGCTGACTGATGGGGATGGTATAGAAGCATCCGGCGGAATAGGACAGCTGTATTTAAATGCCAAAATAAAATAGGTAAAATATTTATTTCCAGCTTTTCAAGTAGATGAAGTACATGATAAACAAATCTGCTACATGTGCTACACAAGCTAAAATTTTTTTTTCTCATTATACTTTGGCATGTAAATGCAGCCGTATCATTTCTCTTGCCCCTCCCCTGCTGGTCCACAGTCTTATCCCACGACGGTATGAACAAGATTACAGTGCCAATGGTTAGTGTTTTGTGAAGTAGTTGAAACACAGCTGAATATTACAAAAAAATATTTCTAAGTAATTACGCTTTGATTTCTTTTTCATCGCCGCGAGAAACTTACTTCCAAAATTAAACCACACTGTTCTAACATCACTGTATCAAGCAATTTTGTTTGTTGTGTGATTTCACCCAGCTGGGTTTCCTTTGATTTCAGTTCTTCTGGGCTCTGGGTGTCGTCATACTTCTGTCCTTCCTCTACTTCACGCTGGAGACCTCTGAAAATTGGAGACTCTTCCTCGCATTCGCTTCTTTGCCCGCTGCTATCGCCATGGTCATGATGAGGGTAAGCTTACATGTTCGAGCGCGGCTCTCGTAATACTAAATAAGACCACTGTATAACTCCTATTCAAGGGGTTCTAATACTAAATGCTTGTCGGTGTTTCGTTTTTGATACACAGTAGACAGACAGGCGAAATTGACCTGTTCATACTGCCATAATCGGACATGTTAAAAACTGTTATCGGAGAAATAAGAAGATTTGTAAAGCTGCGAAACTCACAGCTGCATGGGTGTCATCTGGGGGGGCTTCGCAAGAAAGCTTCTTTCTCTCTAAAGTTATAGCTTTTAAAAATTAAATTTACACGTTTTGATCAATATTAATTTGTTAAACAATAAAAGGAAAGCAAATTAATCCTTCTCATTCTTTCCAAAAAGGGAGTTTTTGAGTAATCTATCTCACTTTGAAAATCGCAACTATTGGAAAATTTGATTTTGAAATTGAATTTCCAACGATGAATGCTTCTTAGGTTTGCAAAAAAAACACGACGTGAAAATTTTATAAAAAGGAACTAATATTTTAATCACTGTTGAGGGGTTTGTCCGCCCTTTCCATAAGGGGGAAAAATTGAAAAAAAAAAAAAAAAAAAATTCCGGAGTCAGACGTTTCTAAATCCAGAAGTTGGAGTCGGAGTTGACTATTACCTATCCGACTCCGCAGTCCTGTTTTCTATCCCAGGAGGGGATAGACAGAAAGACTGTTTGTAGCCCATAGAGGGTTCTTCTATTTATCGGGAAAGAAGAGCATTTAGAGAGATTTTACTACCACAGTTGGCTCTGTATCTTGAATACTAGAGTCTAATCTCAACTTTTTACGGTTTTTTTTTCGTGTTTTTTACGAGGCAAAATGCTTTGGAAATAACTATTTTTGAGCCTGATCCATGTTGGGTGTTGGGTAGTGTAATCAGATTTATTAACTAACCATTGAATTTTGAGCCAAGTTTTCAGATAAATCCATAATATGGTGGTGAGAAAAATACTCCCGATACATTATTATTATGCATTAGTGAAAAGCCCTAATGTGTCTGCATAAGATTAAGTTTGTTTACTATCTTTTTATGCTTGCTGCGATTTAACTTATTCCGTTCTTCTTCCAGTGGTTCCCAGAGAGTTTCCGTTACCTGTTGGTAAGCGAACAGTATGTTGCAGCTGGGCACACCCTGGCGGAAATGGCTTTAACAAACAGAAAGGACCTTCCTAGAGGATCCCTAAATCCCTTAGTCGACAGGAAAAGGAGAGGTCGACCAGGTCTTCTCTTCACCGAAGGCCAACTGAAGAGCACTCTTCTTTTTATGTACATGGGGTACTGTGTCATATGTATCTTGTTTTCTAGTAAGCTTATGATATTTGCTCCCTCGTTTTATACTGAAGTTGAATTGAATTGAATACTATATGGCAACATATAGTATTTTTAATGCAGAACTTTAAAAAGAAATAAAATCATAGGACATCAAAACAGTCAAATAAAAGCAATAAGCAATCGTGATTGCTCAAAAAAAATACTTGTTCACTTGTAAAGTACGCTTGAAGGGAGTTAAAAACTATTTTTCATCTCGTTATATTCAGAAAAGAAAATGTCTGAGTGGAAATTTGTGTATATGATAGTCAAGCAGGGTTCAGAAACGCAACTTGATATTCTGATAAATTCGCCTCATTATATATAGTTAAAAAAGTAGTAAATTAAAAGTCATGCCGATGTTAAAGTATAATATAAAGATATTTTTGGTTGAGAGTAAAAAAAATAAAATTAATAAGATTAAATTATAAATCACCTGACCTGACGCCTCCTTTACGGATAAAAATGTTTGTCCGGTCAGTGTCCGCCCCAGTGGGGTTTTACCGTGTAAGCCAAAATTTGAAAAATGATTTTTTCACAATCGCAATACTTCTTTTACTGTATACACTGATGTAAGAAATTAAGAGAATTTTCAGATTTGGTTTATTTTTATTTCCAGAACTACTGGACCTATTTTAATCAAATTTGATATGTACATACATTGGAACAAAACAAATCAAATAACCATCTAAAATTTAAAATACACATGCATGATCATAAATAACACTCGTTAGAGTCAGATGGTATGAAACAGTTGAAAAATGGAACAAAAAATAGGGTTAGTAAAGAGTATGTTTCACTCTTACGGAAATACAGGCCTCGCAGTGTGACTCCATACTTGAAATGAAGGAAATTATGGGATCCTGGGTTAATTGTTTCCACTCGTTCAACTGCGCTGTACTCAGGCTATGGAGGGTCCTCGGAGGGGTGTTGCAAGCTGCTATTGCCCTCCCGAGCGCGTTCCAGACATGCTCTATAGAATTGGAGTCTTGGCCAATCTATCCAGTGAATATCCTCCCCTTCAGGAAATTCGTCGACCAGAAGAGCTCTATGTGGCCTTGTGTTAATATCCATTAAAATTAACTCAATGCTAACAGCGCAACTCAAGAGGTGAGCATAGGGTTTCAAGAACACACCCTTATACTGCCGTGTGCAGGTAAACGGCAGTATCTGCAGAAATGAGTTTTCGAGATATTTGAAGAAACGCGTCTTGGATTCAATACTAACAATAGGGAAATGTTGGAATTAGACGTCTTTTTCGCGCCTTTTTTCAGCAGAAACCAAATAGGCGAGCTTGTACAATAAAGATAACGTCCAATAGATGACAGAAATGCAAGAAAATGAAAAATGAAAAATTTGCAGTTACTGCCCTTTACCTGCACACGGCAGTATACCTCGCAACTGTCACAGAGCACCTCTCAAAGACATGGACGGATATGCAGCCATGCAACATGATGCCTGCCCCCAGAGTGTCAAACCTCCTCCTCCATGATGGTCGATATCACGGATATTTGAGGGTAGGTAGCGGGTCAAGGTTCAGCTTAACCGACTACTATTGTCTTACGTTTATGTAGATAGAAGCAGGAACTCGCTACCTGCCCTTCAATATCCAATGCCTATTGTCCGGTTTCCACGAGAAGGCACTCGACTTCGTCACGTGGTATTCGATGATTCTATTTCGATTTTATATCGCTGTTTTCAGCAGAAGGTATATTCTTATCATAGCAATTTCTTGTAAAAGCAGCCGTTTTTAAAACGAAAGAATAACTAACATGACAACCGAAGTGATGAAAAGAACACTATGACTTTTTTGCACATTAAAAAAGAAAACCAAGTTAAGGCTGTCTGGTTGTCGTATTTAGAAGCGACTGGATTGTTTGCCGATCACCCCCGCGTAAAATGGAACTCTGCATTCGAGGAGGCGGGGCGAAGTGCCTTCTAGTGAAAAACGGACAATATTTGCAACACCGTCGCCGGACCATCCACAGCCTGAGAGCAGCGTTGTTGAACGAGTGGAAACTATTGCCTCAGGATCCCATAAACCCCATAAACATTTCAAGTATAGAGTCACACTGCAAGGTCTATATTTCTGTTAGAGGCGGAACATACCCCCTACTACCCCTACACTCTTTTTGTTTCATTTTGGAACCGCTGTTTCATACCATCCGACTCTAACGAGTATTATTTATGTGATCATGCGTGTGTACTTTAAATTTTCAATGGTTATTTGTTTTGTATTATTTCCATGTATGTACATACCAAATTCCATTAAAATCGGTCCGGTAGTTATGGAGACAATTGACCAAATCTGAATATTCTTTCAATTTCTTTCACCAGAGTAAATGTGAGTGAAAACACATTTTGTTAGATGAATAAATACCATTGTGCTGAACAGTAAAATAAGAAAAAACAACGTCAAAAAACAACGCCAGCTTTTGTCGGATGTCTTTTCATCCATAACCTTTTGCATTGAAAAAGGCGTTCCCTATAACGCCGAAACACGTGTCTGCAGTGATCTGCAATTTGTGCTTTTTTGACGTTGTTTTTTCTTACTTTACATTTCGTTACCTTTTTTTAGGAAACCACCCTAATCGCGTCCACATAAACGATTTCTCTCTAATTTAACTGCTGAATTACTTCCTCGTCCCCATCCACTTCGACCAACTAGCAGGCACGAAACGAATGTTCACACCCGCAGATTTCAAAACTACTGAAGACTTCCAAACAGAGACAGGCTTCAGAAGCAGTCGAATCCTAACATTATTTATTTAAAATCAAGCAAAAAAACTGGTAGCAGAAAGTAATTTATTTACATTTGAGGCAGTTAGAAGCAAAAGGATGCAAGTGGCAAAATTAAAAATTTGGGGATAACCAGTACAAATAGTAGGGGGACCTCCACTTTGTCTAGGGGTAAGAGATGGTACTAGTAGTCTGGTAGGTGCTGCTGTATAGCATGATTTAGAAAAAAAAAAAAAAATCAATGAAAGCCTACCTACACTGTAAAAAAATTCCGAAGCGTTAATGGTTATTTTCGTGGAACCTTTCGGGATTCCAGAGGTTTTCACCTATTTCCGCGTAAAATCAAGTATTTTCGCAAAAACGTTTCTTGAATTGCTAAAAGGTGCACGGATGCAGACTTCTCACTGGTGAGAACGATATTTTTTGCTACCAGTTTAAAGATTGACTGAGTGTGTTTATTAAGTGTATAGGCTTTAACTTGATTACGGCCCGTCCAGATTGACTATGTTCCCAAAGGGGCAAATATGTCACTGGACAGCTGCAGTCGTGCGAGGCAAGGAATATGCGTGGTTCTTGCTCGCAATTTTCGTGCAGGTGGCCATGGTTGCTCTAATGCTTCCTTAGTAAATCAAGGAAGTTCTAATCAAATAATTTAATTTTTTAGAAGGTTCACGACTGGCTTTAACAGGAGAGATTTTCCAATATTTCAGAAAAGTTACTGACTTTTATCGGAAAACGTTCCTGGTTTTTGCAAGATATGTTACTGGTTAAAATTGGGCACATCAGCTGCCTATTATTTTCCAGGAACGTTTCTGAATCGTTTTTACAGTGTAGGACTTTATCTAAACGCGTTTTACGCAAAACTTGAAAAGGTCCTCTTTCATCCCTTTGCTTCTCACTGCCTCGTTTGGTAATGGGGTTGTTTCCTTCAGTCAAAAGTAGTCCTTTTTGTCACTGAAATTAATTGAATAAGCAAAAAAATAACATGGATCCAGAACATACTTTCATTTTCTTAACAGTTATTTTTTAATTAATTTTTTTAAATGTCCGATTTTTCAAACAAATCTTGGTCTTTATGACGTCACAAATGATGCAATTTGGCGCATCTTTATACCCTTTTCCACGTTATGATAATCAAGCAGCGAATTAAAATTGCGCTCTACGCTTGCTATCAACCCTATCGTTGCCAATATACGTGAGTAAAGATGTGAATTAAATATTTTGTTCTGTGAATGGCAACACAGAATGGCATTTCATCACTTGTGATGTCATCGGACAGAAGCATAAACAATGAAAGCTTGCCGATTTAAGTAATGTTTTAAAAATATTAAACTTAAGCAAATTATTTAAAAAATGGTCAGATCCTATGTTTTTAAGCATGCACTTTCAGAAAAAAAAATACTTTTAAAATTTTGGAAACGACCCCATTGCTTTTATTAGAGATTTAAAAAACTTAGGGTAGATGCATCCGCTAACCCTACTTTTGTTATGAAAACGGTAAAACAGAAAGAGAATCCGGCTTGCTAATTACATTTCTTGCTTTTTCGGTTAGCCCGTCGTCCGCACATAAAGGCAGAAGTGTGAATACACTTTTTATAAACATTCTAATTCAATATTTTGTTTTGCAGGGTTGCTACAGGAGTTGCGTACTACGGCTTAGACATGATGACGCCGCATCTAACTCGTTACGGAACTCAAAATAGTAAGTTTCTACTTTCTCTTAAAAATATTCGAGTAAAAGGTGTATGGTAATATTTGTTGAAAAATGAAAGGACTGACAAGACAAGCTAACTCTGTACATCAAAGCCAGCTTAACGTTAGAGTTACAAAGCAACGTTAGTTTCAAAAGTCGAGACTCACGCTCTCATAACACTGGTAAATAATCATAAAGGATCTTTTTTAAAAATAGAATTTAAGTAAAAGTTATGGGCATGTTTAAGAGAATTTTTTAATGTGGATTGTTGGTGAACTGTGCTCAGGGCCTGATTAACGCACGGTCCAGCGGGTCCGCGGACCTGGGCACCACAAATTTAGGGGCACCAAAATAGCCTAGCCTAAATTCACTTACTTACTTCCTTTTTGTTTTTAAAGCTCATTTTACTTTTTCTCAACTTTAAGGGAGAGGAGGCTCAAATTTTTTTAAAAATCGGCTCAAAACCTCATAAAGTTGAAAACATTTCGCATAAAGAAGTCGTTGTCCCTTAGCTTTGGAATTTCAAAATAATTACTCGGATGACATAGATGAACATTTTCTAGAAGAATTAACACACTTTCAAATTTTTGCAAAAGGTAACCCTTCTCCTGGAGAATGTTTTAAAAGGATAAGATCACTAAACATTACACATACATTTCCGAATGTGGATTCACCCCTGCAGCTTCTTCTTACCTTGCCTATCAGCAGCTGTTCCAGTGAACGTTCCTTTTCATTTTTGAAAAGAATAAAAATCATTTGAGAAGCTGCGTTTCTCATTATAATTTACAGGCATTTTCCTTATTGACAATTGAAAATTCTGTGACATCAAACATAGATTTCAATTATTTGATAGACACATTTTCATCTGTTAAAGCCAGAAAGAAGCTTTTTTAAAGCTTGATGTCAGAATTAGTAAGATTTTTTTTGCAGTTTTAAATTATTTGTTAACTCTTTTTCGCCTTAAGAGGCAATTTTAACTGTGATTAGTTTGGTAATTATCAAGTGTTTGGTATTCAAATCCCAGATTTCCTTTCAAATGTAGTAATGTTCCTTTAAAATGTAGTTTCTAGTAATTAGGTTTCTAGTTTGAAACATTGACTTTAAAATTGCGCGGATTTTCTCATGTGTGGGGGGGGGGGGGGGCACCAGCATCTACTCAGGACCTGGGCACCAGTTTGGCTTGATCGGGCCCTGACTGTGCTTTATTGGCTTGTGCTTTACTTGGTTTACTGGCTTTCTGCGGAAAACGGTCCTGGTTTTTGCAAGATATGTTACTGGCAGAAATGGGGCACATCAGCTGCCTATTATTTTCCAGGAACGTTTCTGAATCCTTTTTACAGTGTGGGGTCCGAAAAAGATTGTCCTTTTCATCCATGGCTTCAAAATAGTTTAAAATTTTTCTGCACTTTTGAAGCCAAGTATGTCGAGAGCTATTTAACTTAAAATTATTCACATTTGTCGTAATGGTGGTCGCTTTCATTTTTTTGTTTCTCTCCCTTGACTTTCAGCTACAATATCCTCGGAAGTATATATCTCGGAAATAACATTCTTTTCAACAAATATATGATTTTTAAATGTTCCTCTACTCCATGAATGTAAAAAAAAAAAAAAAAAGGCCGTGTCACCACTTGCTCATGATTTATGTCTTATCTCCAACTTTCGGTTGAATTCAAAATGTTAATGAATTTTTCGAAAAATAGAATGGGGTCGTTTCCAATGTTTTAAAAGTATTTGTTTTCTGAAAGAGCATGCTTAAAAATATAGGATCTAACCATTTTTAAAATAATTTGTTTAAGTTTAATATTTTTAAAACATTACTCAAATCGGCGAGCTTTCATTGTTTGTTTCTGTCCGATGACGTCACAAATGATGAAATGCCATTCTGTGTTGCCATTCACAGAACAAAATATTTAATTCGCATCTTTACTCGCGTATATTGGCAACGATATGGTTGATAGCAAGTGTTGAGAGCAATTTCAATTCACTCCTTGATTATCACAACATGGAAACGCGGTACAAAGATGTGCCAAAAAGCATCATTTGTGACGTCAACTAGATCACGCCTTGTTTGAAAAATCGGACATTTAAAAAAATTAATTAAAAAATAACTGTTGGGTAAATGAAAGTATTTTCTGGGTCCATGATATTTTTTTTTTTTTTTTGCTTATTCTATCAATTTCAGTGACTAAAAGTACTACTTTTGACTGAAGGAAACAACCCCATTGTTTTCTGATGAGGAAATCAATAGACATTTTATAAATTACAAAAATTCTGCTCGCTTTAAGCGGGGTTTTTCTCTTTAAAGTGAGTTTTATTCCCATAGATTTTACATTATACCAATCAGATCTTTTTGATTTCCTCGCTAAATCCGAGTTTTCGTTTAAAGAGGGCTCGCTATAAGCGAGATCGTCTGTACTAGTAAGTGTCCATTTTAATGGTATATGATAGGCTCTTCATTTCCAGTTACAGACATGAATTACACAACCGACAACTTTCTCAGCGACAAATTTCTTCCCATATCCTGCCTGAAAGGAATGGAAACAACAGAATTTATCGAAATCTTGTGGACGAATGCACTGGATTTCCCAGGTAAGATCGGAAAGTATGAAATTTTTATCTGTTTCTAAAGATGTAAATAATTGAGGGGCTGACATGGGGAAGACAGGAAGTCAAACTTTGAGTTTCTAACGAAAAAATCCTCGTATAAATAATAGCCGATGATCGAGTAACCCGCGAGTTTCAAAAATGAAACTCGCGCCAGGGCATGGTAATTTGATTACATTTTTCGGTAATATTTGACATGCAGGGAAAGGCTTTATTGTGACAAGGCTGATCTCGATCCGATAACTTAACTGTTTTACTGGTAAGACAGTCATTTCAGGGGAATGAAGAAACGAAAAAGGGGTCAACAATGAACGCTATCTACTGGAGTTTAGGGTTCATTGTAAAAACGATTCAGAAACGTTCCTGGAAAATAATAGGCAGCTGGTGTGCCCAATTTCTTCCAGTAACATATCTTGGAAAAATCAGGAACTTTTTCCGCTAAAAGTCAGTATCCTTTCTGAAGAAGTGCGAAATCTCCCCTGCTAAAGCCAGTCATGTCTCCAGAACCTTCTAGAAAAATTAGGTAGGTTTAGAGTAATTGATTATAATTTTCTTAATTTACTAAGAAGGCTCCAGAAAAATCAGAACGAACCACGGCCAAAGCTATGCAAGAAGGAACCAAGTATGTCTCTTGCCTGCAATTCCTGCCTTGGCAAAGCTGCAGCTATCCATTGACATTTTCGCTCTCATTGAGAGCTTAGTCCGTTTGGACAGGCCATAAGCAACCTTAGGCCGATACACTTAATAAACACGCTCATTCAATCTTTAAACTGGTTTCTAAAAATCTTTTCCACAACAGCGAAAAGTCTGCACGCGTGCAACTTGTAGCGATTCAGGAAACTTTTTTGTGAAGATACTTGTTTTTACGGGGAAATAGGTGAAAACGTATGCAATCCCGATACTTTCCACGGAAATAACCAGTAACGTTTCTGAATTTTTTTGCAGTGTTCATCCACTGGAGTTAGGGTTACCATTTCAAGTATCAAAATATCATCAAACAGGCAATGGCTTCGTTCAAATGTAGAAGAGTAGAAGCAATTTTCACCAGTCATACCTTGACGGGAGACTTTCTAGTAAATAAATAAACGCTCAATCTAGTGGAATGGAATTAACATTAAGCCAATCGGCAAAATGGTTTAGTTTCTACGAGGGATGGAAGATGTCATGTAGTTCACGCGTTTCTTAGTTTTCCCTGTCAAATTTACTTTTTGAGACTAAATGTCTCAGCCTCCCCAATTTTACTAATATGCCCGTAACGTAACTAAATTCTTCAGAATATTGATGATTTGCTGTGTTGGTGTTCTAAACTGTCACTATTTTTTGACGCAACTTCCGTTTTCATTCCGTTCCAATATTTCCTATCTTTAAGGAAAGTAAACCTTCAACGCTTTATTTTTTTTAAGTTATACCTGAAAGATATTCTTCTTTTTGCAGTGTATGTTTTAATTTAAAAATATTTGAAGAATTGGTTTATAAAAAATAAATTATGGTTTTTGCGAATTTTCGGAAAAAGTGCATTTTGCGTAAAAAGATCGCTTCGAACCCCTGGCTTTAGTCTAGTGGTGAAAGAAGAGTGACTGTGTTGGGGAGGTTCTAGGTTCGAAGCCCATATTCGCGCGGGCATGGATGTTTTTTTCTCTCTTCTCCTTGTCCTTTCTTTGTGTGAATGTTTTGTTGCGCTGTGAATGATTGCCTAGACTGTAAAAAAATTCCGAAACGTTACTGAGTATTTCCATTTAACGTTTCGGGATTTCAATTGCTTTTATCCACTTCCTGGAAATGTCAAGAATCATTGTCAAAAAGTTTCCTGAATTGCTGCAAGTTGGACGAATGCAGATTTCTCTCTGTTGACAAAAATATTTTTAGTTCCAAGTTTAAAGATAAACTGAGAGTATTTATAAGGTGTATTGGCTTCAGTTCGAATGCGGCTCGTCAGACTGACTAAGCTCCCAAAGGGAGCCAATAAGTCTGTGTACTTTGTCGCTTTGCAAAGAGTGCACGCAAGTGAGATGCTTGATACTTACTTGCAATTCTCGCTCAGCTTTGGTCATGTTTGCAATTTTGTGTTTTGGAACTTAATAAATTAGGAAGATGACAAGCTGCTATATTATCCATACCTTAGATTACTCTGAAGGTCCAGAGACACAACTGACTTTAAAAGGGAATATTCCTGAGTATTAACGTTAAACGTTCCTGGTTTTTTTGAGGTATGTTACTGGCAGAAAATGGGCACATCAGCTGCCTATTATTTTCCAAGAACGTTTCTGAATCATTTTTACAGTGTACTCTATAAATGGGTCCTTATGGCATGTGTGTGCTGTGGAAGTGGGACGTCACACTAAATTATGGTACAGTCGGAAAAGTGAAGCAGCGCACCCCACGTTGCCAGCCTTGGTGGCACAAGACAACAGCAACAGTGTGGTTTTTATCCCCGTACAGCCTACACTGTAAAAACGATTGAGAAACGTTCCTGGAAAAAAAAATGGGCAGTTGATGTGCCCAATTTCTGTCTATAACATATCCTGCAAAAACCAGGAACTTTTTTCCAGAAATTCAGTAACCCTCCTGAAAAATTCAGAAATCTTTCCGTTTAAAGACAGTCGTGTCTCTGGAAAATAAGAGTAAACTTAAGAAGGTATAATATAATAACTCGGGATCTTCCTGATTTATCAAGTAAGTTCCAAAAGCGGTGTTGCAGACACTGCCAAAGCTAAAACAGAATTGCAAGTAAGAATGAAAAATTTTACTCCCTTGCAATTCTTGCACAACTACGTAGTCCATGAACTTATTTGATTCCTTTGAGAGCTTTATCAGCTCGGACGTGCCATAGGCAAACTGAAGCCGATGGTATTTTTTATAAATACGGTCAGTTAATCTTTAAACTGAGAGCTAAAATATTTTTCACAGCAGTGAAAAGTCTGCATTCGGGCGATTTGTAGCAATTCTGGTAACGTTCTGACAATGATACTTGGATAAAAATCATTGAAATCCCGAAACGTAACTCGGAAATACTCTGCAACGTTTCGGAATTTTTCGCAGTGCAAGTTATTTCCAAAGAAAACATTTTCATCTACACATAATTCAAACACAGGCGGATACAGGCTACCGCTTTAGGAGTGGAGGTCTTGCAGAGAAATAACCCCCACCCCTTCTCCATCCCTTCGAACCAACCTATCGTTTTGGGGGCGAAAAATTCCTGAAACTGTTTGGGTGTCTAATAGGGAAAATGCACTTATTACAGCAGGGCAAAAACGTAACTGACTAATATCTTAAGCAATGAAATGTAGTAGTATTTCAAATGTTTACTTTTAAAAGTTTTTGATGAATTAAAAAGATTACTTGAATTGTTTCCGTTTTATTCACAAATTGTTTGAGCACAATATGGATGCATAATAGTGTCGACGGTTTAGGGTGGGTTATGATATGACCCCATGACCTTCCCCTTGTATCCGCCACTGAATCCAAAAGAATAATGCATTTAACGCGCATGAGAGAGATTTTTGTTTTTAAAATTATTTGTAGTTTATAAACAGTTTTGTGACTGAATTATTAACTTGTGTCAGTATCAAAATGCAAAGCAGCCATATTGTACCACTCAAGTCACACTGGTCAACAAAGGAGAAATGCTCCAAAGAGGAAATGTAATGATGAAATTCAGTGTGACATCAGAGTCACTTTGGGAAATAGAGGGTTTAAGTGTTAAAAGAGTAAAATACTGAAATTATGACTTACGCAGTGCATTCAAGTAGTTTATAAAATAATTACTGAATTTTTTCCTGAAGGTTTTCTCATCTTTTTCATCTTGGTGGATGTCATCGACAGGAAAATATTGCTGTCCGCATCTTGCCTGCTCTGTTCACTCTTCACGTTTCTGTTGCTTCTTCCAACGAGCGAGTGAGTCACTGAATCTTTTATAAGTCCTTGAAAAGAAATCACAGGGCAGTGGTTACCAATCTTTTTTGCGCATCGCGGTCAACCTTTTGACAATAAAACAACCCGCGACCCTATTTTAGAAGCCCTGTACACTATAAAAACAATTCAGAAACGTTCCTGGAAAATAATGGGCAGCTAATGTGCTCAAATACTGGCAGTAACATATCTTGCAAAAAACAGGAAACGTTTCTGCTGAAAGTCAGTAACCTTCCAGAAATTACCCTGGACTCTTTTTGAAGAATTCAGTAATCGCTT
Organism: Uloborus diversus; assembly: GCF_026930045.1. Classification (NCBI taxonomy): domain Eukaryota; kingdom Metazoa; phylum Arthropoda; class Arachnida; order Araneae; family Uloboridae; genus Uloborus; species Uloborus diversus. The sequence goes on from NC_072738.1 coordinate 139,828,842, forward strand.
AGGTTAAAGTCAGTCGTGTCTATGGAACCATCAGAGAAAACTTACGTTGGTGTAGCATAATAACTTGGCACCTTCCTGCTTTGCCAAGAACGCACCAAAAGTATTAGTCCAAACACGACAAAAACCTAGACAGAATTGCAAGCAAGTAACATGAAGCTACCTCAATGTAGATACTCTTATTAAATACGCCCAGCTGATCTTTATGCTGGTAGCTAAAAATATTTTTCACACCAGTGAGAAGTGTGCATTCGTGCAATTTGTAGCAATGCAGGAAACCTTTTAACAAAGATAACTTAATTTTCTCAGAATTAAAAAAAAAAAAATGAAATTCCGTTATACGTTCCACAAAAATAATTAGTAACAATCCGGATTTTTTTTTTACAGTGCACAGGCCTGAAATAAACTGGCTGTTTTCAAAAATGTATGACAGGAAAACGGTTATTGATAAAAAGCAAATTCTTACAGAAAATTCATGCAATGGGCTGTAAATCCCCCCCCCCCCCCGTGAATTCGAAAATTTTAGTTCAAAAAGTTTTCAACAAATGACGCTTCAGGTAGTAAGCCCGTAAATCAAAAACGAAAAATTGAAATTCACCTAATTTTTCTCCGATTGCGACATGTGCTTGTAGCTGACGGTAGACATTTTAAAAATAACGTTATGAAATTTTGAACAAATGTCGTTGATATTAATTTTTTTTTAAAAGTATGATGAAATTTTCTCTCTTTCTTTGATTAAAAGGCTTACTATCTGCAGCGCCATCTCTTGGGAAATTGTTGAACAAAAGTTTGCAACTCTAGGTAGTAAAAACTTACAGCCCACCAAATGAATTTTCTGCAGTAGTTATTTCTTTATCATTAACTGTTTTCCCGTTATAAATAATTTAAAACAGTCAGTTTGTTTCAGAACACCCTGTAAGTACTATATATGCAGGGGTGCCCCCCCCTTAGGGCAAAGGTGCACCCCCTATACCACGAAGCCCATAACAAACTGAGGAAAATACTCCTCAAAACATCCCCCTAAAAATTTCAATTGCGCAGTCTGCGCTATGACCCCCTCCCCCTAGGTGGGCACCCTGATCTCTGTTCTGGACTGCCACTGAGAAGATAGAAAGGTAAAAATGTAAGTTTGTCTGCAGCACATTTATTTTCGAAATATATTTTGTTTCAAAATAAATTTTACTCGTGCCTTAAAATATTTTTTTGATGCTACCCTGTCAGGACACCCTGTACTTTTCAGAACAATTAAAAGTCTTCATTCGTGTAACTTATAGCAATTCCGGAAACGTTTTTGCGAAGATACTTGATTTTACGGGGAAATAGGTGAAAACCTGTGAATGCCTGAAACGTTCCACCAAAATAACAGTAACGTTTTGGAATTTTTTTTACAGCGCTGTTCCGGCGGTTGACGAGCGTTAGCGAGCAGGGGGATTAGCCGACAAGTTATAATAAAAAGATTGCTTCTCTTTTTTATCTGTAATAGTTTTAAAATTCGGTAATAGTTGGAAAGAAGGGAATAACGTCGTGAATCCTTGATAATTTCTTCACGATCCGAACTGGGGTCGTGACCCAAACGTTGGGAACCACTGTCATGGAAGATCTGACTCTGACTTACCAATTCATTCCTGTAGTGAATTTTACTCTTGACGAATATTTGATCAATAATAAAATTATTGGAATTAAAATTTTTCGTTGAAATCATAATTTTTTCAAACTTTATTTCAGTGTGTCTTTTGACTAAAATTCACATTTCTTCCAGCCCCATTATGCCCATTGCCTTCTTCTTCTGTGCCAGGACGCTTCTCATCAGCCAGTTCGACATGCTCCTACTTATGACGGCAGAAGTAAATTTTTTTTTTCATCTCAAATTATGTTCATTGGACAAAGCTGTGCACCAATGTACTACGTACTACGAACTGCAAGGTCGTGTTCGAACAAGTCAACCACGCAACTAAGGGTTACCGGGCCAAAATCGTGAAAAAATCGAAAGAGCATATGGAGGGAAAAAGAAAAATGACGCCGAAAATCATTTACCTTCGTGTCCCACTGTCGAGAAATAAGCTCTTAACGTTTGTAGAAAATTTTAAGAAAACGCCGAATTTAAAGATATTGCGTTAAATTAAAGGTAAACACGGGCATACACTGCCTGCACGTGGCAGTAAATCTGCAAAACGTGTGAAAGATGTACTCCATTACTTACCGGAATTCGCTCAATTTAACTGTTTTTCATAAAATTTTGGCAGATTTTAAGATCTTATATTTAGATAATGGGTACACGAGGACGGAAATTTAATGCATTTAGAAAAGTGTTTTAGTATGTTCTCTTAATTGCTACTTATTTAGATTTTTACTTCATTTTACATAATAAAGGAAGTACTTGTACTCAAATATCGGAATAAATATCCATTTTGCTCACATCTGAATGGATGTTGGTTTTTTTTTCTTTTTTATTTATTTATTTATTTATTTATTTATTTATTTATTTATTTATTTTGCCCGAATTGTTCATTTTGACAATCCCCGAGTTAATTACCACGAGTTTCTCCTGATGTCTGTACGTGCGTATGTACATATCTCGCACAACTGAAAAACGGTATGACGTAGAAAGTTGAAATTTGGTATGCATGCTCCTAGTGTGGTCTAGTTGTGCACCTCAAATTGTGGTTGCGTTAGGACGTTCCTAAAGGCTTTTTACACCTTTTTTGGGGAAAATCAGTATTAATTTCAGTGCAAACCCAAGAAATGTTACAATTTGGCAAACACTTGGAAATATATGGCCACGCTTCTGGTAGCCAAGTTTTGTCACCAAACTGGCGATATATCGCCAAGTTGGGCCAAAATTTGGCGAAATAAAGATAATATTTCGAATTTGGTTTCAATCTGGAGCTATTGGCATTATTTAGAGAATATTGGAAAAATTAATCTCTATAAACTGCTTTTTTGCATCGACAAACTAGAAGTGAACATATTTAAAGTGCTTCTTTCTTTCTCCAAGGCACTGTTATCATTAAGTTGGATTTTTTTTAGAAACTAAATGTTGGAAATAATAGTTATGCCATCTAAATAATGATAACTCCGAGTCCTGGAATTTTACAATCTTCAACTCGAGCTCCTTTAACCCAAAATTAATCTGACTCCGACTTCAAAAGCACTGACAGAGTTGCAGACTTAGCGGGAATATAATTGTTTCAGATTCTTGGAATTTTAAATCTTCGATTCCTAACTCCGACTCCGATTCTCTTAACTCAAAATCAATCCGACTCCCCGACTACGACTCTTACTCCGCAGTCTTGGGTTAAACGTGTTAATTGACTGTATTTTGCTGCTCTTAGTTTTCATTTGAATCCCCCAAAATCCTAAAGCAAAAGTAGAAACGTTCTCCCATTTTCTTTTGTGTTTTGTTTTTATCTACAAATATTATATCAATAATAAGGTCGTTTCCAAAAATTTAAAAGTATTTTTTTTTTCCTGAAAGAGCATGCTTAAAAACATAGAATCTGACCATTTTTTAAATAATTTCTTTAAGTTTAATAGTTTAAAAAAATTAAATTGATGCACTTTCATCGTTTAACGCTTCTGCCGATGGCATCACAAATGATGAAATGCCATTCACGGTCCAAAATAATTAATTCGCATCCTTACTCACGTGTATTGGCAACGATATGGTTGATAGCAAGCGTAGAGAGCAATTTTAATTCGCTTCTTGATTATCATAACGCCGAAATGCGGTAGAAAGATGCGCCATAGTGCATTTATGACGTCATATAGACCACGCTTTGTTTGAAGAATCGGACATTAAAAAAAAATTAATTAAAAAAAATAACTGTTGGGAAAATGATAGTATTTTCTGAGTCCATGTTATTATTTTTGCTTATTCTATCAATTTCAGTGATAAAAAATACTACTTTTGACTGAAGGAAACATCCCCATTGGCCAGGATAAACACTCGATTTTTCCCTACTGCTCTGTCTCACTTCACTAAACTGTCATGAATTACTATCCAGTCATAACAAGTAAACCCCAATTTGGTTTTTAATGAAAAGTAATGTTTTGAGGGTTTTGAAGCACGATTTTTGTAAATGATTTTTGGGAATGCAGTAAATCACTTCATGCATCTAACACGGTCTACGCTTTGACATTTAATTGAAATCTTTCTGTTATACTTAATGTTTGGAAAGTTTAAAAAATAAAGTAAATTCTCTCAAAAACCTATGACATTTTTAAACTAGTATGTTGTGGCCATCACGAAACTTTCTTCTATATTTTTCTTTTTTTTTTCTGATCCCTCCCCATGCTTGACGAGGAAGCAATATTCCCAACAAAAACAAAATGACACATGCAAAAACTTGACGACTATCCCAATGTCTGAATTATTGCGAAAGCAAAGCAAAGAGCGAAAATTGAAAGTTATTTTAAAAGCCTTGCTTGAATGAATTACAAATATTTTATTTGTTAACAAACATAAGATGGCAACAGTTAAAAATTTTAAATCATTGCGATAATATTTCCTATCATTTCCATACAATTAAAATCACGAGAAATACGCAGACGACAATCTATTACGATTTATCTTTCTTATTGTTGCATTAATAAAAATATTTTTATTCGAAAAAAAAAAAAAATCAACACCTCTTGGAGCGATCGGCGTCAAAATAGAACCAAAGCCTGTTTACATATGGATTCACATATATTCCAAATTTCAACCAGAACGTAGCATTACTTCTTGAGATAGGGCACTCAAAATGGAAAAAAAGAACGGGTGATTGCGCTACCCCCCTTTTTAGCTGTTGACACAAAAATAAAATCAGTTCTTATACCCACTAAGGGCTACTTGCCGATAAATTTTTCTTTCATTCCGTTCATTATTTCTTGAGATACAGCAGTCACAATTGACGACAAAAAACGTTCTATAGCTCAACCCCCGTTTGAGTTATTGACACCAAAATTGAATCAGCACCTGTTCCTGTTAATACCAACATATGGATCAAATTTTGTTTGATTCCGCCAGTTACTTCCTGAGGAATAGCAAGCACGCGTAACTCGAAAAACGTCCCATTGCTCCACCCCCCTTGGAGGAATTCGCGCCAAAAACTAATGGGCACACGTTCACATAGGGGCACATATGTGTACCAAATTTCGTTCGATTTCATGCGGTAGTTTTTGTTGTAGAGCGGCCACAAAAAACTGGTCACACACAGACGTGACACACATACACACACACATACACACACACATACACACACATACAGACAGACAGACATTTTCCAAAAATGATCGAAATGGACTCAGCACACCTCAAAACGTTCGAATCCGTCAAAATTCGAAATTCGAAAATTTGCACGAATCCAATACTTTCTTCTATATATTAGATATAGAAGAAAGTAACAATGATTTTAAACAAATTTCACACCATTATTCTTGGAAACTCTGCAAGCAATTGAGCTTTTATATTAAGTGGAAACAAATCGAAACTAAATTTAAAATTATTTTTTGCAAACGTAATTTATTGTTCATTTTCGCAGGCATTTCCAACTACTCAGAGAGGACTATCTGTTGGTTTGGAGACAGCTACATATTATCTAGGGCAGCTGATTAGTTCATATGCAGTTCAGGTAATATTTTATGTTTGAACTGTGATGATAAACTTCAAAATCTTACTTTGGAATTGACCTGCTTAACGTTAATAAATATTCAAAAAATTTATATGTTTATGTCTACGAGACCGGCTCTTGTTTAATTGTTACATTTTGTTTAAAGTTTTTTATTCCGGTGTATAATAGAACTATACACATCAGGCTAATGGAATTTGACCAGAAAAATAATTTCTCCGATTCAAATTTTTGAAAAAAATAAAGGCGTCGTAAAAGCACTGTAAAAATAAATCCTAAACATCAGTGGTTATTTCCGAGGAACGTTTCGGGATTTCCCGGGTTTTCATCTATTTCACCGTAAAACCACGTATCTTTGAAAACAAGTTTCCTAAATTGCTACAAGTTGCTCTGTTGTGAAAAGTATTTTTATTTAGCGGTTTAAAGATCGGCTTAAGACGGAGTATGGCCCGTTCAGATTGACTAAGCGGGTAGCTGCAGCTTTACAAGATAAGAATTGCAGCCAAGGCAGATATTTGGTTCTTACTTGCAATTCCTCCTTCGTCATACTTTCTTTGATGCTTCTGGCGCTTTCTTAGCAAATCAGGAAGGTTCTAATAAATTTACATAAGACCTACATAATTTCCCTTAAAGGTTCCAGACTGGCTTTAACAGCGGAGATTTCCAAATTCTCTTCAAAAATATACAAGGATAATATGAGAAACGTTACTGACTTTTTGCGTAAAATGTTCCTGGTTTTTGCAAGAATGTTACTGGCAGAAATTGAGCACATTAGCTGCCTATTATTTTCCACTAACGTTTCTGAATCGTTTTTACAGTAAGTGTTTTCCTACCTGTATGTCAGAAGTTTTTTAAGTTCAGACCGCCGTGGACGTCCCAGCTCAAAACGTACCTACTTTTTGAACACTCTTAAAAGAAAAAAAAAATGCATTATTTATTTCAGAGGTTCTCGTAGCCCAGACCCCTCACAGGCTCCCTGTCTCAAAATGTACCAACTTTACCGACCCCTTTCAAAGGAAATAAATAGGGTCTGGTGGGGGAAAGTGGTCAATGGGGTAAAGTGGTCAGTCGTCAAATAAGAGGCTATAGCTTGGAAATAAATGTTCGAATGAATGTGAAAATTTTATTATAGAGTAGGGTAGTTAGAAACTACATTTTGAGTACAAAATTTTACAACTGGTAAAATGGTATTCGGTAAAAAAAAATATTTTGTGTCAATATGAAAAGATTTTAAATCTAAAGACCTCTTTTAACTTCCTTGGGAAATTTTGTTTGTTAGAATTATGAACAGATTGACTGCATAGGAAGCTTCCTACATGTCTCAAGAACTCTTACACATTAGCAGTTAGCTGAATCTATTTTAGATAATTTTTTAGAACAATTTAAGTAAGATGGGGTAAAGTGGTCATAATATTGGGCTTAACAAGTATTGTTCTTCTAATGTCACTTAATCATTAAGTATAAGGCAGATATAAATTAAATATTAATTTCACTTAATATGTATTGTTTTTTCAGTAAATGGTGTTAAATATACGAGTATATGCGTAAGTATACGCATATACTCGTGTAGGCACGTATATAGACGTATTCACATAAATGCACCAATAAATACATATATGGGTATCTGCAAGTATTTTTAATCTATACAGATATACATGTAACGCATATACTCGTATATATATAAACACTTATATACTCAGGTAGACACTCATATACGCGTACGTACTCGAGTAGACACTTACATACAAGCATATGATATACAAGTATACAGGATGAGTTTAAACTTTTAAGCAAATTATTAAAAGGTGTTAGAGGGGAGGATAAGAAGCAAGAATCACATAAGGAAACAAACACAATAATGACGCGCTACATGCACGCAAAGTCAGAAACTGATGGATGCAAAACTGGTCGAAAATTTATCACACAAAGACAATTTTACACAACATTTTAGGTTTCAAGAAAATGTTAAAGCGATCGATGAAATTTGCGGCCTGCAGCTGTGATATATGTGCGTCACAATCACAAAGCACGCTCTGTTACAATAACGAGACTTTTGAAAAACTTTCATCAGCCGATGCGCCTTTGTTGCGATGCTTGTATTAGAGCTACAGGCCGTAACTTTTAACAACTGTTCTAAATATTTCTTAAAAACTAAAATCTTGGGCAAAATCATCTTTGTGTAACAAATTGGTGATTTGTTTTGCATCCATCAGTTTCTGGCATTGTGTGCATGTAGCGCGTCAGCGAACGTAAGTTCTTTATAATTCTTTGCTTCTTATCCTCCCCTCTCACACCCCTTAGATTTTTGCCCAAGATCTTGTTTTCACTCTGTAGGCACACATGTATATAAGCTTGTATACTCGTGTATACATACATATACTTGTGTATACACGTAAATGTACGTATATACGTCTATACAGGTATATAACCATGTTTGCACGTATACATACGTAT